>NC_054382.1:62277159-62577159 GCF_017654675.1 Xenopus laevis
GGCAGACATCTACTGAAGGGGAAATTACCCAAAAAAAACATTTGCTCCATGACTTCTGATTTGCAGTACACATTTTGCAGACCTTGATGCATGCATGAATGCAACTGTTCTACTAATTTGCTTTGCTCATAATCCTACTGGAAAGGCATAGCAAAGTGGAGGGCAAGGCTGCAGATTAGGGAAAATTGCGTCATACCTACCTTGATTTTCCTTTTCTGGACCTCTCCATGTCAGTACGTATTGGGTTTGCTCCTCCCCTTATGCCACATCATAAGAACCCTCCCATTCAAACTCAATAAAGCTGACCCCTGAACCCTAGACCGGTGTCCAGTAAAGTTTTTTTTTGGTTTTTTTATTGGTCTCATTGGGAGGGCCGTACTGACATGGAGAGGTATAGGAAAGGAAAATCAGGGTAAGTATGACACAATTTTAGCTATTCCCTTGCCCTCTCCATGTCAGTACGTATTGGGATGTAGCAAGCTACTCAATCCTGGGTGGGAGACCAAGAGAAATAAATCCAAAGCCAAGTGCTGCAATAATTTTTAATATTTCCCAACAGCAAATTTGAGAACATTGGTGCCAAACAGGGAATTTTCCACTGAGGATATGTCCAACTTGTAATGTGAAAGAAACATGTTGGAACTCGACCAGGATGCCGACCTGCAAATGACTTCCAAAGGCGTGCCAGCTTCAGCCGCCCATGATGCTGCCTGTCCCCTGGTAGAGTGCGCTTTAACCTTGTCGGGTTCCTGAAGGCCTTGAGATGCATATGCCTTCTTGATAACAGTCTTGATCCAACTTGCAATTGTAGATGAAGAGGCTGCTTTTCCTTTGCTGTTTCCTGCCGGGAGAACAAACAAACGATCCGATTTTCAGAATGTTTCTGTGGCTTTGCAGTATAGACCCACTCCCGCAGCCACATCCAGCGCTTTTAAGATCTGGTCTCCTTCCTCCGGGAAGACTGGTAAGCATAATTCGTCCTTAAGATGGAATGGTGAAACCACCTTAGGCTTAAATGATTCCGCTAATCTTAATACTACCCTGTCCTGGAAGAACACCGGACTGGAAGAGTCATTTTTAATAGCTTGGAGATCCCCTACCCTCTTGGCTGAGGTGACAGCTACCAGGAACACCACTTTAAGGGTTATCTGCCAGATTGAACACTTTTCCGTAGGGGGTGAAAAGGCAGTGAAGCCAGCAATGTCAACACTAAAGGCAAATCCCATTGAGGGCAGGAAGGTCTTTTTGCTGGCAGGATTCTGATGATAAGCTATATGTTGTGAGTTCTGCGCTGTTAAAGTAAAGTCTATGGGGTAAGCAGCACCAAAAAGAATTGAATCCACACGTCCACTTATGTAATAATAAAAGACAGGTTCAGTTGCGCTGTTGTCTGCTATTCAATATAATCCCAAAATACCTGAAAAAAAAGGTAGTATTTGGTATAGTATGTCTTAATTTTGTATCTAACTACAAAATATTAGAACCACCCACAAAGTTGTCTGATAGTAATGTGCACATTGGTTCTCTCTCTGCAGTCGATGTTAGTATGAGACCGCTAAGGAGCAGGGTAATGCTGCAAGCTGTTACACGATAGTAGGTAGGCTTTTAGGTGGTTTTTCGAGAAGAATACTGCAAATAGTGATGTATCACCCGAACTGCAGGAATGGCCCTGCGGGCAGTTAGATAGATGTAGGTATTCCTCACTGGTTCGCAGCTTGTCTATGCTGGAGGAACGTTGTGGAGCGGTGCTGCCATATAGGTTAGCGCATGTTGATAGGTAGCCTGGAGTTTGAATAATGGCGGCGTCTTCGGCAGGGTATTATAATTCCGCAATTGTTTGATCTCTCACGGTCTCCCCACTCTAGTTAGGTCGGCGGTCCGGGGGTAATTAGGGTGATTCAATAGGCACACAATAAAGGGTGAATTTAAAGAGATTTATTTGTACAATATCGGCCCAACGCGTTTCATATCATATGATACTTCCTCAGGGGCATCACATGTGTTCCATCATGTCACATATTAAATAGGTTAAGACATTAGCTCATTAGCCTAATTGCCAATTCACATTAATTGATCCATTTATTTAAATCTTAAATCTTTAAATAAACTGACCAATTAATGTGAATTGCCTTCGCAATGTTCAACTCCACCAATCCAAGGACCGGTGTAGATCTGGTGATACTAAGATGTTCTGGTTCAGATTCAGCCCATCCCAATTGTTAAGGAATATCACTTGAACTGCTCTCATTCTCCAGTGTGCCCAAGGTAACAGGCCGATGGCCGAGGACATCATCCCCAACAGGATCAAGATCTTTGAAGCCGGGATATAAGAGGATGATATTACCTCCTGAATTGCCTGGAGAGTTGAGTGCCGTCTCTGGTCCGAAAGAGAGACCTGATCCGAGATGGAATCCCATGAGGCTCCGAGATAGGTCAGACTTTGGGATGAACAAGGCTGGCTCTTCTCCCAGTTCATGCACCACCCATGGGACTTTAGACACTGGATGACCTGATCCCGATGAACCCTCAGTTGATCCTTGGATGATTCAAGGACAATCAGGTCGTCCAAGTAGTGGAATACCCTGATTTTCTGCCACTGTAGCTGAGCAACTAGTGTCACTAGTATCTTTGAAAAAACCCTTGGGGCTGTGGACAGGTCGAATGGAAGACCTTGGAACTGGAAGGGATTTCCTCCCAATGAGAACCTGAGAAACTTCTGGTCCTGCACTGCAATGGGGACATGGTGATAGGCATCCCTGATGTCCAGGGAACACATCCAATCTACTGGACATATTGCCTTCTTCACTGAATCCAAAGACTCCATTCTAAATCTTCTTACCTTCATGGACTTGTTGACTGTTTTTAGATCTAAAATCGGGCGCCAGGCTCCCGATGTTTTCCTGACTAGAAAGAATACTGAGTAGACTCCTTGTCCTACCTCCTCCATAGGAACTGGAGCAATCACCTCCTGATGGAGCAGATACCTGAGGCACTGAAAAAGGGCTTCTCTCTTCTCTCGATTGACTGGGAGTGCTGAAGGAATGAAAATGGACACAAATTCTAGTCTGTAGCCTCCCCTGACTATATCTCGAACCCATGCATCTTCTGTAGAACTTTACCAGGTGAACTTTCGCAGTGAGGCTTGATCATCGACTGGTAAAAGCGTGCCTCTAGATAGATTCAGGATTGGGGCATCCATCCATGGGAATGAACAAAAGTCTTTAATGTGCTCTTCTCTGAAAGGGTACAATTTACTGAATCTCTGCTGGGTTGCGCTTCTCTTTGAAGGTATCTCCCACTCAGATATAACAAGTTCTGACACTTCCTGATGAAAAGGGAAGACTTTGCTCCTTCTTTTACAAGGGAGTAAGAAGGATATGGTAGGATCTCCTTCATCCCTTAGATTGAGTGCTTGTCTTACTGCCTTAACCAAGGGGGAGACTAGTGTGAAGTCAAAAGAAGACAGCTAATCATCCAGTTCTCTTCTGAGGAGGACTTGCTGATATCAATTCTCTCCTCCGAGTCCTGAGGGGAAGCCTCCCGGCTCTTCCTCTTAGCTACGGAGATTGCACCCAACTCCAGGGCCACAACTTCCTTTACCCAAGCTCTTAGGTCCGGAGGAGAGCCAGCAACTTCCGAAAGACAGGTCTGGCATAATCTTCTGCTAGGCAGGGCATGTCCTGTACAGCCTAGGCATGCTCCTGGAGCTGCTTCTGGCATGCTGGAGGGATCGGAAGCCTCCTTCCACTTAGAGGCAGTATTCATGGCACGAAGAGGAAAACAGAACACTTGGGTTAGGGATATGTGTTTGAGACTGTGCCTGTGGTCTACAGGGGAACTAAACTTATGGGAGGATGTGTCTGGGGCAATAAGGAAAATTGGCCTAAAAAAATGAGGCGTTAGGTGCTGAAACCTAATGGACCTCTAGCCTCCCTAATGTCCCACTAAGCTTACCGGCCTTTGGAAAACCACCCGGACTCAAACAGCACTGCACAGCTGTTTGCCGATGCTCACTCAAGAAGCAGCGCAGTGGAAGTGACATGGTCGCTAAAAGCTGTGCAGTTGCAACGTCCTCGGCTTCGAAGAAAAAAACCCTTCCGCATCCTCTCTACCCGCTTCCGAAAAATTAAGGAACCCTAAGTGTTGAAACGGCTCAAGGCGCCGGACACTTTTTGAGCAGGCCGGGTCACCCGGGAAGCGGGGGAACCCCCAGGTATAAAACCAGCGTTGGGCCAATCCAGAATAGGGAACCAATTTTCCGCCATAATAGGCGATCAGAGGGAAAAGGCTGTTACAGGGACGCCCCCTTCCAAAAATAAGACTACGGTCCTAAGGAGCGGCATAAGAAACACAAAAAAAAGACACCGGTCTAGGGTTCAGCTTTATCGAGTTTGAATGGGAGGGTTCTTCTGACGTGGCATACTGGGAGGAGCTAACCCAATACGTACTGACATGGAGAGTCCAAGGGAAAAAAAGAAAGGTTTTGATGAGTAACTATCTACTGAACAAAAATTGAAACACAACAGAGGCTGCTGCTAAAAAGCTACAGCTGTGTTCAGAATAATAGCACTGTGTTTAAATAAAAGTGAATACAGCTCAAAACCATACACACACATTCATTGGGAACACTGCACATTCTATTCCAAATTTGTGTTATTCCTTTAGAGAAAGTGAAGAAAATTGAATATTAGGCTGTTTAAAGCATTTGAGATCATTTTAGCTGAGCAGCCTATCATTTTCTTTATATATTTTCCCTTCTCCAATCAACTTTTTAATCAAATGACGCTGTTCTTCTGAACAATGTCTAGAATGAGCCATTTTACTCAGATTTTCAGAGAGAAATGCACTATAACCAGGATGCACAACATTTGCTGCTTTTCTTCTTACAGTAACCTCAAAAAATGTAAATGTTTTTAAGTAATAAAAATATAATGCAGTGTTGCCCCACACAGGTAAAAATGGTGTGTTTGCTTTAAAAAACTACATTTGTTTTTAGGATTCAGTTCGGGATTTGGCCTTTTTCAGCAGGATTCGGCAGAATCCTTGTGCCTGGCCGAACCGAATCCTAATTTGCATATGTAAATTAGGGGTGGGTAGGGAAATCATGTGACTTTTCATCATAAAAGAAGATTGTTTTTCCACTTTTTCCTTTACTGGCCCTAATTTGCATATGCAAATTAGGATTCGGCCGAATCTTTCACCAAGGATTCAGCTGAATCCCAAATAGTGGATTCGGTGCATCTGTAGAACATAATGGTGTTATCTTTTATCCTCTATTTAACCTGTGCCGTATAGCCTTTCTTCAATTTCCACCATTTCTACACAGCAGCTTGTTTATATGAACTATAGTAGTGTTTCTGAAGCAAACCAATTAGTTTTACCAGTGAAGGGCAACAATACATGATATTTTCATTACTTTAAAACATTTTAATTTTTTGGTGTTACTGTTCCATTAAATAAGGACTGTAATTGACACCTGAAAGACCTCACTAATTGATCTCCACACTGCTACTATTTGGAAAAAGTTATTATTTTAAACAAGCCTCAATTAATCATTCCATTATACAGATTCTGCAGCACGCATGCCATGACTTTTGGGTCTGTTGGTTTTCTATTGTCTACTATAGTAAATTATATGGCATTTAGAAATATAATTTCTACCAAAAACAGTGATTGATCAGGTTAGTCATCTCAGACTGATTATTCTGAACACAACTGTATGTTGTCAATTAAGTTAAAATATGGTTACCTAGTTGTAAAAACGTTTGTGCTCTTACCAACTTTCACGGAATAAATATTTTGGCTAATTTCAGCCAAAGCTTTTTCAGGTGCATGAATAAGGCAGGATCCCCTGTCGATCTGATTAATAATTGCTGGACAGATATAGCCAAATTCAGTTGTACCAAGAAGAACTTGTATACCCATTCCATGAGACATAAGCAGACTGGAGGCATTCAAACACTGTAAACAAACAAATAATGTAAAGTTTAGCATACGTACAATAAGAGTATTAAATAATTTCTTTCTGTGTGAAAATATATCAATACAAGCTATTCTTGGATTTCTGAGAACACTATTCACAGGAAAAAATAAAACCATAGATTGTTAGCTCTTTTGAGGAGGGCTCTCTACATCTTGAATTAGTATGTCATATTGGAGGCGCTAAATCCTAGGCAGAGATAGGGCCTATTAATGCTCAAATGTGCTCTGAAGCTTTTGCTTAACCCTAAGCAATACATACAAGGATTTGACGGAGCTTGACCTTACTACCGCACCATCTATTTACAGTATGTCTGGCCACTTTGGGGCTGGGGAAAGCAACTTAACTGAATGTGAGCAATCTATGAAGCAAAAGTATTGGTGTTTCTTGGATATTGTCCAATTAAGTCAATTGCTAACAAATAAGCTGGGTGACACTAAAGGCAGCCTGCCTTCACTATAAAGGGTAAATAAATAGATAGGCTGTGCAAAATAAAAAATGTTGTCAATTAATGTAATGTATAAAGGCTGGAGAGGCTAAATGTCTAACATAACAGCCAGAACACTACTTCCTACTTTGCAGCTATCTTGGTTTCCACTGATTGGTTAGAAGGCAGTAACCAATCAGAGAGTTGAGGGGGGCCATATGGGTCATAACAGTTGCTTTTGAATCTGAGCTGTATGCAAAGGATCAATTGCAAACTCACTGAACAGTTAAACCCCCCATTGTGATAAGTCCCCGTTGCTCAGCCTCCACTACCCCCCCTTCCTGCACAGTCTTACCCCTAAAGTCTGTCCCATCTAGAAATTAGTGACTGCAAATGCAGAATGACCGCAGCGGAGCTCACGGGCGCCATCTTCTTCTCTTTTGTAATGTTCATGAAGTGAGCGGCGTATTGGCACATGCACAGTTGGAGCAATCTTCCGGTACGCAACAACTGCGCATGTGCCAAAGAGACGGAAATTGTCGAAGGGGAGAAAGAAGACACTAAGAACAGAAGAAGATGGCGCCCATGAACTCCGCTGCGCTCACTCTGCATTTGCAGGTGCTATTTCTAGAGGTGAAATTCAGGGGTAAGACTGTGCACGGGGGGGAGGCAGGGCAGCGGAAGGGGGCCAATAGGGACTTATCACAATGGGGGGTTTAGTTCTCCTTTAAAATTGCTGACTTACTCAGAGTTAGAGAGCTGAGAAGCAGGAAGTAGTGTTCTGTTATGTTAGACACCCAGCAACTGCTTTATACATTACATTTTTGGATAACCAACTATATAAGACACGTTTTTTATTTTGCACCGCCTATATATTTACACAGTTTTTACACTGAACTGTTCCTTTAAGTGGTCACAGGCCTAGGCCATTGAGCAGCACTGATTAATTAAACAGCTGTTCGGTGATGCATGATCTATTCGGGTTCATAAATTACAAAATTCCCTTGCCTATCCAATTCCTTTCTAAATCAGTGGATTGGTGCCAACACCTTTAATATCTTTTTGCTCTGTGTTTTTTTGCATTCCGTTCAAACAGGACAAGCTGGAGCCATCCCCTTAAACATGTTGTGTTGAAAGAACAATTACCTGTACATTACACTTTATATTCTGTACACAACAGGGATATAAAGGTGGGCTAGATGTTGGGGAAAAGTGCATTTGATGTCCAAAATATTCCAGATGGTCGAATGAACCATAGTAATATCCATATACCTGTACCTCAATAATGAGCTGCAGAAGCAGTTAAGGGAAAGGAATTATTGCTGTATGCGCTGACAGTAATGAAATCTGACTCTGGGCACATGGTGTGGATTTTAGACAGTAAATGCACATAATAGGTTCCTGTTGAAGACAGCGGCAACATCTTATGAGCTTGTGTATGGAGTCCTTGGGAGAGGTCCTGTCTGCTAATCAGGTCGGTTAAAAAAATCCCATTGGGCAATCTGCGCATTGTGGGGCTCTGTAGGTTCCAACTATGATTTGATCATTGGTCCAGTGGCCAAAAAGCCTGTATCATATTTATTTGTCCCACCATGTTGGTGGCCAAATTAGGTGAAGATCTGAGACTTTAAAATAGTGAACTTAAGCAAACTGGTAAAGAGCATTATGAAATGGGGAAAGAGCTAAAGGAAAATGCACAACAATGGTCAAAACAAAACTTAAGTGAGTAAAAA
Organism: Xenopus laevis; assembly: GCF_017654675.1. Lineage (NCBI taxonomy): Eukaryota > Metazoa > Chordata > Amphibia > Anura > Pipidae > Xenopus > Xenopus laevis. Next base: position 62,285,300 of record NC_054382.1, read on the forward strand.
ATGGATAACAGTTTACAGGTAAGATAAGGACAGAGCACCCCAGTGACTGAAGCTGCTGACCTTTTACCTGAGGCCACATAACTATTTTGTTTAAAGGAGAAGGAAAGCTACCGAGGCATTTTATTGCCAATAGATTAGCTGCAATAGTGCAAGCTAGAATGCTTTATTTATTCTGTAGAATGTTTTACCATACCTAGAGTTAGAAGCTGTTTGTTTAGGATAGCAGCTGCAGTATTAGCTTGGTCTGACATCACTTCCTGCCTGAGTTGCTCCCTGCTCTGGGCTTAGATTACAGCAGAGATGGGGGGAGGAAGAGCAGCAGACGGAGCATGCTCACGCCTGGGCAAGGAGGTTTAAGCTGAAGGCAGGAAGTCTGATACAGAAGCACATGTGTACATAATAGAAGGAAAGAAATGCAGTATTTCTTTTGATTCAGAGGATTCAGAGCAGCACTACTTTGAGGGTTTACTGGTATATTTAGGTGGCCCTTTCTGATAAGGCTTACTTAGTTGTAACCTTTCCTTCTCCTTTAAATCAGATCTGGGACAGTGTACATATCTGCAGAGCACAAGGTCACCATCTTTTTATCCTCTCTGGTACCTTGTAGCAATCCAGGCAAGCACGTGCACAACTTCTGTGCCACTTACAATACTGATCAACTTTTACCAATACTTAGTATACATATACAACAGCTCAGAGAAAACATAGGTGGTGATGCAGTGCTCTGAAATAAATAAAGTTAAGGGATGGCCGAACAAACTGCCCCCAGCGTTTTTAACTCCGATTCAGCTGTAAGAAAAGGAACGAGGTAAATTGCCTGGCGGAATAGAAAAACAAAGCTAAAGATCACAGTACGTAACTATGTCATAACAGGAAAGCGAGGCGTTCGCCACATGCCCATGTAGAGTGACTATGACTTGGCCTTTGCCCTGGATGTTTTGGTTACAAAAAATATTCCCCAACTCCACCCCTAGACCTTCATCATGGGAGTAAGTAACACCAGTCAACGTATGTGTACGCTAGCAGTGCCACAAGTATTTTACAGGAACACCTGAAGCGTGTCATTCTTTTCTTCCCCACAATCTGCCAGTCTCGGAACTGGAGCGCGCGCGTCTTTTGTGCACGCGCCTCAGATAGTAAATGATAATCTCACCTCCAGGTTAGCTCCCTCGGAAACCCTGCTGGACTCGGCCACTGAATGCGGTTTCTCCTTCGTGCTATGTTGGTGTCCATCTGTCACGTGTCGTTTCTGTCTGGCAGTGCCGCACTCTAGAGCTCGGCCGGAAGCATGCGGCTGATGATCATGGTGGTGATGGTGGCGATGACCATGGTGTACGCTCTTCAGCCTCTGCACTCCAAGGTTCTTTATTAGTTTCCGGAAGCCGGACAGGGTCAGGGTCTGGTTATTCTCCCCATAGCGTTGAAATAGTAGTGTGAGGTGCTGCCTTTGGGTTTTGGACGCTAAAGCCGAATCAATGGACGGTTGGGATAAAGTGAACACAGGGGTCTGGACACTGCTAGCGCCGAATCCAGCTGCTCCTTGCGGGGGCATCGTAATGGTTACGGGTACATTCCCAACAGCGGCCCCGAGGTACAAGTCGGCGGCCAGAAGTAGCCTATACAAGAGTATTAAGACTGCTGAATAGTGTTCCATGTCCGTCCGCCTGTACTGGAGTAGTGCTGCCCGCCCACACTCACTGTGACACCACCGGCGGACATAGCACTGCGGCTTCTTTGGAGTGGGAGGAGCTGAACTGTCACGGGAAGTGGGCGTGGCCGCCTTCGCAGACTGATGGGGATGTATTTTGCAAAGAGATTTTCTGCTATGTATGAACCTGAGGCAATAGTTGTAGCACTAAAGTTTTTTTCTTACCGAGGCTGTTGTTCCATCATATGTAAACGCCGATTCAGGCACAAAGTGTCGCAAAGATACATTATATAAAAAGGAGCTGTTTTGGATTAGACAATCGCCTGATGCCAAATTCGATCACGAGGGGGAATTCTGACTGGCGCCAAAATATCCTTGGGATGCTTTGTGCTGCCTTCTTTGTTGTGCTGGGCTCAGGGAATTGAACCAATAATTAATATAGAATGAAGGGCACTTTAAGTAACATCATAGAAAGAGAAGTTTTAAAAGATGGGGTGTTATTGATAAACTGTTTCCTTTTATCCCACTAGGGGATAAATGCCTAATTTATCACAAATGTAATACAAAATACAGATGCTCACCCAAAAAAAAATATATATAGGAAGAACCAAACGTATGCACTCTGCATTGTATATAATTCTAAAGGACCCGCACTCCAAAATCAGTGAAATATCAGTGTTGGCTACACAGAAGCTTTTTATATAAACTATAGTTGTTCAAAACACTTGTTCTTCCAGAGCAGGGCACCAGTACATTATATTGTATTTTCTTTGAAATACTTTCATTTTTTGGTGTTACTGTTCCTAAAGGGATGGTGCAATGGAAGTTCTTTCTGAGCATTTGCTCCATATTAGTCACATACATTTGATTTCTGTGCACATTGTGACATAAGCAGCAGAAGATGGTTTTGGCTGGGGGGCCTGGACACGGCGAATAGGTGACGCGTGTAGAGTGCCACTGCAAAAAATTGACCACACCCCCTTTGGACTACTCCCTTGGACTCCACCCATTTTCCCATGTGCTTTCACTGAATTTTCAGGAAAACCAAACCATAGCAGTGGGAGCAAAATTTGCTTAAAGTCTGGCACTGCAGGAACGGGGTATTAACATCACATGTACAATTTTAACTGAGAGTTGTGAATGCTGGCACTACAAGCACATTATGGGGAAAAAGATTCTGGCACCTAAAGTACATTACATGCAGAGACTGTGAGGTACTCAAAAGATGTATGGCAATACCTCTTATAAATACTCCCAGAAATCACATCAGATGGCAGAGTTGTAATTCCATGTATAAATACCCCCAGAAATCACACCAGATGGCAGTGGCAATACCCCATATAAATACCCCCAGAAATCACATCAGATGGCAGAGTGGCAATACCCCGTATAAATCTCACCAGAAATCACATCAGATGGCAGAGTGGCAATACCCCGTATAAATCTCACCAGAAATCACATCAGATGGCAGAGTGGCAATACTCCATATAAATACCCCCAGAAATCCAATTTACCAATGACAATTTACCCTGGGTACCCTGAGGCTATGGGCAACTCCCAGCAGTATGTAGTTGTCCCTTTAAACACCTTACCCTCAGGTGGATCCTGGGTGTCTCTTGGTGCACAGACCAACCAGCTTTGAAATAACAGCAGTACAGGGTTTGGTCCAAACAAATAAACTTCTTTATTGAACCGGCAGGCAGTGGAGCTGTTCACAGCAATCAGACAACATAGATCTTCCAGAACATTCACAACAATCAATGGAAAACACTTTAAGATATTGGTAGTAGGTCCCTCTCAGGGAGAAGTGCAGCTTGTCTTGGTGATTTTCCCCCGCACTTGTGATCCAACCGGGTATCTTGCTCCTTGGCACTTTCCCTGCACCTGAGCTCACCCACTCGTGTCCCTGTCTGGCAGCTTGATCGCCAATTACTCTCCTGGTTGGAGCCAGAAAGCTGCTCACTAAATACTTACCTCTAACTTTCGCTCCTAGAGTGACTATTACAGCATTCGGCTGCCGAGGCTCAACTTTGCACTTTAGTGAATAAGCGTAGTGGTATGGAATCTGCACCTGGCAAAGTGGAGCGGAGTGTGGCGAAGCCTTCGCTAGTGAAAATGTGCCCTTCAGTGAATTTGCCCCTTAGAATCCTTATTGGAGGCAAAACAATCCTTGTAGATTTAAAGTATGGAGATCCAAATTACAGAAAAATCTCTTATCTGGAAAATCCCAGGTCCTAAGCGTAATGAATTTCCTGCTTAGCAAGTTGTTTCAAAAGTTTTCTCTTTGAACTTTAATTAACACACACTGAAAAGCTTTAAAACATGAGAACATTTACTAAATCATGAAGGATGGGCTCACTAGTGGGGATGGAGACTAGCAAACTCAGAGGGGCAAATTTACTAAGCGGCGAAAAATTGCCAGCGACAGCTTCGCAGGCAGAGCAACACTTCGCCAGTCGAAAATTCGCTCAGACAATGCTAATTCACTAACATGCAAAGTTGTGTCCAGGGCACCGAACACTAGCGAAGTTGCGCTAGCATTAATTCGACAAACAGAACGAAGTTGCATTAGCGTTGGCAAATTTGCATACTGTGGGAAGTTAAAGTTGAATGGACGTATATGTTGCAGCAAATACATTACATTACACAAGCCCAGGGAAGCTTAATAAAAGAAAATAGAGTTGTTATAATGCCCTACACATGAGCCCTGTGTATAGTTTATGTGCCATATGTTAGGAAATGAAGGGGGGAAGAGGGTTACCTCAAAAAAATTTACGCTCTTTTGCAGCCTATCACCCTGAAAAAAGGAAAAGACGTCAGCATTTTTTGGGAAAAATTTTCAACTAATTTTTGAGGAAGTCCTATCTACTCTATTGCACTTCGCCTGGTCTGAGGTGGCGAAGGCAAGTCTGGCGCAAGAGGTAGGGGCCCATTTACTTAGCTCGACTGAAGGAATAGAATAAAAAAAACTTTGAATTTCGAATGTTTTTTTGGCTACTTCGACCATCGAATGAGCTACTTCGACCTAAAAATCGTTCGACTTTTCGACCATTCGATAGTTCGATCAAACAAATTGCGGTAAATCCTTCGATATTCGAAGTCGAAGGATTTAACTTAGACAGTCGAATATCGAGGGTTAATTAACCCTCGATATTCGACCATAAGTAAGTTTGCCCCGTAATGCAGTAAAATCCACATCTTAGTGAGTTTGCGCAGTTACGTCCCTTCGACAGAGCGCAACTTCGCCTGGCGATTGAGTGCAAATGAGCGACAGCATCAGTCTCTTTCGCTAGCCAAGTTACGCCTGCGCCGTTAGTAAATTGGCGAAGTTCCAAAATGAAGTCACGCTGGTGAATTTTCGCCAGCGTTAGTCACTTCGCCCTTTAGTAAATTTGCCCCAGAGTGCGGTGCAATGAGAGATAAACAGATATAATCTGGAGAGTCTAAATAAATGGAAGTGTGGAATGGTCACTGAATATTTCCCTGAATCTAGTATTGCAAGAATTTATAGGACTCATATATGAAAGCAAATATAATGGCAAATCTCTATAATGGACACAAAACTGAGCATGCATTGCTGCTATACACAAAAGTACTTTTGAATACACACTACTAATAATATGCAGCGGGGGCAATTTGCAGTTGCGCATATTCATGGTGCAGAAATTATGCCATCCCTACTCAAAACTGCACAATAATGTGTGTAATTCATGAAAAGCAGTTGCTAATTTGTGCGTTGGTTGATGCATTATACCCAAGTTGCTGAAGGTGCCACCCAAGCATGCCATTTTTATGTAATGTAGCAATTCTTCTCCCATTTTAGCACTTAGAAATTTTAGGCATGTCCTATTAATCCTTTACTGGTTGTCAGAGGTCACCAAAACATAAAAAAATTAAAACCAATACCTAATTCTCTTTGACCACCATTGTCTACAGAATTAATTTTAAGGTGATCTACCCTTTTAAAGTGCAATGTTAATCTGGAAAGAATTAATAAAGAAAATCCTCTTACTTTCACAGAAAAGCCTCTTAAAGTGTAAGATCAAAGCAAATATAATTTTACTTGACAATGTAAAAAATGCATGCCCAACACTATTTTATTTCTATTGATGTTTAAAGTATAACCTTATTCTTGAGCTTCCACAAAGACTATTACTGTAATTAAAAACGAAAATGATCTTTGAATTATTTCATATATTGTGTCAAATTCATATTACTAGGGGAGAAAAAGTGGTGCAAGACATTTCAGATTATGTAATTTTTCTACATCTGCTAGGTTTAACATTATATCTGTAATGGAAGTACACAGTCACTCCATAATAATGCTTCTCTGCTGGTAATGACCAATGAATTGAATGAATTGACTCAGACTTGCTGCTCTGTGCTGGTGGGTAAGTTAGCAAGCAGAGATTGAAGGACAATTGGGTAAAGGGGGAAGATACTGACATCTAGGCTTTATTCAAGGGAAACAGGGTCATCCATGTTAGAGACAAACATGATTAATTCAGAAAACAATTACTTTAATTATTTATTTTTTATTAAAAGTAGCACTCATTGTTAGATTTTCCAAGTAGAAGATATATGGTGCATTTCCAGCCATAAAATTTTATCGGGCTCAGTTCCATGGACAGAAAATGAGATGGTCCTAGTTTTCTAATTCAGAAGGTTTACTACACTATAGTGACAGTAGAACAGTCCTTTTTCCTAGAAATATATACACTTTATCAACCTAGTAACACTGTTGTTGTGTAGGCATCCAAAACAACACCTCCTATACACTTTTACACTTGCTACATCTGTGTATAAAACTGTATATTTTCATGGGTGGCAAAATGTCTAACATAAACACATTAAGGGGCACATTTATTTAACTGTAAGATTAGACCTCACAACAGAAAAATTCCCTCCATTTCTATTCTTTCATTTGGGATTTTTGGAATAGTATTTATCAATTGGTTAACGTTCACCATTTGATAAATACAATTCTAAAAATTCCATAGAAATGAGTAGAAAGCGAGTGAAATTTTCTGTGGTGAGCTCTAATCTCTCATTTTGATAAATCGGCCCCTAAGGGCTCTTACACATGAGCGTTCCGACCTGCGCTCCCCTGCGTTCCGTTTTTTGGCGTTCAGCCGCAGGGGAGCGCAGGAATAGACGCAAGTCATTATTTGAAATGGGGCTGTACTCACTCAGGCGTGTGTAGGTGCCGAACGCAGGAAAAATGCAGCATGTTGCGTCTGAACCTGCGTTCGGCGCCTACACGCGCCTGAGGGAGTACAGCCCCATTTCAAATAATGACTTGCGTCTATTCCTGCGCTCCCCTGCGGCTGAACGCCAAAAAACGGAACGCAGGGGAGCGCAGGTCGGAACGCTCATGTGTAAGAGCCCTTAGACTCTATAAAACCTATAGCATTTATTCTAAACAGTCAGGCCTTTGGTTCCTAGAAGCCTTCAAGAGTCTGTATGGCTTTATATTAGTAGGGTTCATTTACTAACATAGGTGGTAAATTGCACCAGTGCAGCTGACCATTGATGCAATTTCAATTAAGCTAGCCCAGTAAATAATTACTCTTTTAAATTGTCATTGCAAGGTGACGCATGCTAGGTGCTGCAGCCTACTTCCCTTAGTCCAGACAACAACTGTGGTGTCTGTATCCATGTATCTATACATAAATCATACATGCCACAGGTTTAAAATGGATGGGCAGGTAGCAGTTGCAGCGCTTTGCTGGTAAATAAGTAAACTAGGTGCTACCAAAACTCATGAGGGTAAAACAAAGAATGGCCTTAATATTGCTAGCATGAAGCATTTAACATTAAGAAAGATTATTCTTACTATTAACATGATTTATATGGCAACATTTATATTGTGCACGCTGTACAATAAAATACTTTTTACAATGAACATACAAAGTACATAAAAATTACTAATAACTGATACAAAAGTTAAAAAGGGCCAACAAATGTATTTTTTTTGTAACATTGGTATGTAGGCAGCCATCTCAGGTGATTGTGCCTTATCCTGTGGTTTCAGAAAGAGTCATCACTTCACAATAGAACTGCTTTCAGATAAGCTAATGTTTCACCTACACAGTGTAACCGAACTTGGAATTTTACTATTGAGTGCTACTCTCATATCTACACCTAGCAATGCAGGTGTCAGGGAGCTGTTATCCTCTTACCATCCCTTTGTTCTGTTGTTGGGCTGCTAGAGGGAAAGGGAGGGTGTGTGTGATATCACTCCTACTTGCAGTGCAGCAGAGTACCTGGGAATATGTCTAGCCCCATGTCAGATTTCAAAATTAAATACAAAAAATCTGTTTGCTCTTTTGAAATACGGATTCAGAATTCTGAAGCAGCAGCACTATTAACTGATGCATTTTGAAACAAACATGGTTTCAAATTATAGAAACCATTTAATGGTTCTTGCATCTCAACACTTGCTAGTATTTGCAGCAGGTGTAACTGCACCAAAATCAGTCCTGATAAACATATTTATGCCAAAAATAGTCTGTTTCCAACAATAATACATCAGCTTTATAGTATTTGCACTATCTTACCAAAAGCATCTAGAGATTTGTCTGCCCAGCATCACATTCTGAAACCAAGGGTTTTAGTAAGACATTAGTCATTCCCATGCAAATAGAAAATAGTCTCTACCCTTTTTATGAAGGCTAGATTTGGTGGCACCTTGTTGGTGGGATCTTATCCAGTTAAGCCAAAAAATGATTTGTTAAAATAGGAGCTGATGTTGGGTGACTAAGCTTGGCTCACAGTCAGTGTTCCACTTTCCTCCACAGTTGTTCAGTTACGTTAAATGTAAGAGCACTAATTTCCACTGCACAGCAAACTTGACCTCAAGCAGGTGCTTGACATTTTAAATGATGTTCGAGTTGTGTGTGGCTGCTCACCCATAAAAACAAGCAACTTCACAACAAATATGTATTGTAGTGAGTGCTCCCATTGAGAAAAAATGTTTTGCAGATATAAATCTATATAAATCTATATAAATGTATATATATTTATCTATATAAATCTATAAGTCAATGTCGGACTGGGATGCCAGGAACCCACCAGAAAACCTAAGACTGTGGGCCCACTTTCCAAACTACTATTCCTCCTCTCTCACTCAACCTTTTTATTCTCCTAGTCTTTTATATCTACTTTCTATATTCTTCTACTATTGAGCATTTTTTCCCCATAAAGAAATAGGGAATGACCATGAAATAGGCTAAATGGTTAGAAGTAAGAGGGCCCACTGACACCTGGGCCCACCGGGAGTTTTCCTGGTATCCAGGTGGGCCAGTCCAACACTGTGTTTAGTATCCCACTGCTAAATTCGAGGCCCAGCAGCATAATTATATAATAAATATAATTTATATAGAAAATATTTAAGGGGTTGTTCACATACCAAACACTTTTTTTCAGTTCAGTTGTTTTCAGATTGTTTACCATAAACAAATAGTTTTTTTCAATTGCTTTCTTTTTATCTTTTTTTTTTACCGTTTTCCCAAAATTGAAATTTAATGTTCGTGTCTCTCGTGTTTCAGTCTGGCAGCTGTGATCCAGGAACGTTCCAAACTGTTACAATTTGCTACATATAATTGATACATTTAGTTGATACATTTATCAGCAGAATCTGTGGAATATTAGCAACTATTGTATCAATTCTAACAGCTGCCTAAAAGCTCAGGGATTTTGCTTAGCAGGGACAAGCAGTGGCGGAACTACCGGGGGAGCAGTGGGTGCGAGTGGGCCAAGGCCCGCACCCCCTCAGGGCCCCCCGGCAGCCCGCATGCCATTGAAATGCGGGTCGTATGGAGGGGACGGGGGCCCGGCTGCGCGTCACGCACCAGGGCCCGTCCCCCTCTGATTACGGTACTGAGGACAAAGATAAATTGATCTCGATCCCTCACACGCTCGTTGCCTAGGGGCAGGGGAATGAGTGGGAACAGTGCCTGGAAGTGCCACAGACTTTACACATTTTTCTAGGCAATACTTTATTATTTACCATTACCTCTGGTCTGCTCCAGTCCTTTACCTAGAGTGCATTAATTAATGTTCTTAAGTTAGTCATTTTAAAATTGTGGACACTTTTTTTTTTTAGTTTGTTTCTTTGCTCGGTACAAAAGCTGAGCTAGAGAATGGCACACATGCCAATATTGAAAACAGTGAATATACAGTTTCCTTAAATGAGAAGGATCTTGGGTTTTTTGTGGATAACAAGTTGTCTAATTCTGGGCAGTGTCTTTCTGTGGCTACTAAAGCAAATAAAGTTCTGTCTTACATAAGAAAGGGCATTAACTCAAGGGATGAAAACATAATTATGCCTCTTTATAGGTCCCTGGTAAGGCCTCACCTTGTGTATGCAGTGCAGTTTTGGGCTTTGTCCTTTAGAGGGATATAAATGAGCTTGAGAGAGTGCAGAGACGTGCAACTAAACTGGTTAGAGGGATGGAAGACAAATTATGAAGGTAGACTGTCAAAGTTGGGGTTGTTTTCACTGGAAAAAAGGCACTTGCGAGGGGACACGATTACATTTTACAAGGACATTAGACAAATTACAGGGGACCTTTTTACCCATAAAGAGGATCACTGTACCAGAGGCCACCCCTTCAGACTAGAAAAGAACTTTCATTTGAAGCAATGTAGGTGGTTCTTTACAGTGAGGTTGTGGAATGCACTGCGGGGTGATGTTGTGATGGCTAATTCTGTTATTGCCTTTAAGATGATTTTTTGGACAGACATAATATAAAAGGCTATTGTGATACTAAACTCTACAGTTAGTATAGATAAGGGTATATATAATTTATGTGAAAGTAGGGAGGGGTGTGCGTATGGATGCTGGGTTTTCATTTGGAGGGGTTGAACTTGATGGACTGTCTTTTTTCAACCTGATTTAACTTTGTAACTGCAGAAGGTAGAGAGACCCAGCCTTCCCCCTCCCACTGTTTCCCTCCACCCAGCGTTAACCCCACTGTTTCCCTCCACCCAGCGTTAACCCCACTGTTTCCCTCCACCCAGCGTTAACCCCACTGTTTCCCTCCACTGAGCCTTCCCCCCTCCTACTGTTCCCCTCCACCCTGCCTTACTCCCACTGTTTCCCTTCCATGCAGCCTTCCCCCCACTGCCCCCTCCACTCAGCCCTCCCCCCACTGTTCCCTCCACTCAGCCCTCCCGCCACTGTTCCTCTCCACCACTGTTCCCCTCCACCCAGCTTCCCCCACCCTTCCCCCTCCTACTGTTCCTCTCCACCCAGTTCCCCCCCACTGTTCCGCTTCACACAGCCTCCCCCACACTGTTACACTCCACACAGCATTTTATATATCCCGTCTCTTTACAAAGTGTAACCTTCAGGCAGCGTTCTCCTTGCACAGCCTTTAATTGTACAAAGCCTTACCCTCAGCTTTCCCCCTCACACAGCCTTTCCCTCCCCATAGCATTCCTCTCTCTCTCTCACACACACACACAGCTTTTCCCTCCGCATATCTCTCACTAGCATTCTCTTCAGCGTTCCTCTTAAGCAGGCTTTCCCTCCACTAGCCCTTCAGTCAGAAGTGTGCCATTCCCCCAGCCCTTCCATCAGCCGTGCCTCTCCCCCAGCCCTTCCATCAGCCGTGCCTCCGCCCCAGCCCTTCCATCAGCCGTGCCTCTCCCCCAGCCCTTCCATCAGCCGTGCCTCCGCCCCAGCTCATATGTACATACTGAAAGAAGAGGGAGAATTTATGAGTAGGAATCCTCAGCTGCACTGCAAATGAGCTGACTTCCGGTTTACAGTCGGACATCCTGTGAGGAGGACAGATTTCTGGGGCACGCAAGTAGATTCATAGCACCTTTCTTCAATATGCATTGCAGAGCATAGAGAGGCGTTTTATTTGGGTAATTTGGATAAACGCAAGTTAGATAGGTAACATGCAGTAAGGCAGGGTATTGTTTGGACGGTGTAGTCTTCATTTTTTTTGATGACCAAATGTAATATTACTGTTCCTTGTAGGCACTGAAATCTTTAAGGGGTGCAGAATACTGAGAGCCTTTAGATGGCAGAAGAGTCTAACAAGCTTGCATTCCCTTCAGTGGTAGATCGATATTTTACAAGATGGTACAAACCAGGTAAAATATTTTGTTTCAAATGTGCAAGGTACAGCCTAGTATTACCTGTCAGTATATTTATTCAACAGTTTAGCTCAGCAGTTCAGCAGCCACTGATTTGTGTGCTCTTTTCTATTATCATATTCATACTATGGCTTTCACAGAAGGCATAGTATATGGAACACAGATTTTACTCACCTGGTGTAATGAAAGAAACAATGGTGCCCACCTCCACTGCAGCAGCCTTACAATAGTGCAGATATATGCTTTTAAACTTACACATATATTATCTCTCTTATATATTTCTACACTTAGGGGCAGATTTATTAAAATGTGAGATTAGAGCTCACCACAGGAAAAAATCACCCACATTCTATTCATTCCTATGGGATTTTTAAAAGGGTTTTTACTGGGAAGCTACGCCAATGAGGTGAGCTGAAAAACTCGGCTTAGACAGCAGCATCTACCAGATAATCATGGGTGGCAAAAAGCATATAGGTGCCGATTTCCGTTTTTTAAAACTGATATTTGGCTTTTCTAGTGAGCGAATGCACTAGCAATGTGTACCTCCTGCCAACCAGGAAAGATAGGCAGGGGCCATGGGCAGGCCCGGATTTGCGGCAAGGCCGCATAGGCCCGGGCCTAGGGCGGCAAAGAAATAGGGGCGGCATGCCGCCCAGCCGCCGTCCAACTGCACCAGCTGCACCAGCGTTTTTTCGCCGGCGCGCTGGGAAGGCGCGCGCTAGGACCGCGCGGCCGCCTGGTCGGACCGCGTGGCCTAGGGGCGCCCAAAAGTGAAATCCGGCGCTGGCCATGGGTGGCATTGCAGGAGCTGCCTCAGAATTGCTGCTGTTTATTTATCAAATTGTGAACTCTAACTTTCACCCATTGATAACTACCCTTAAAATCCCATAGAAATTAATTGAAAGTGGGTGAATTTCTCTGTGTTGAGCCCTAATCTCACATTTTAATAAATCTGGCCCTTAATGAACCCCTTCTTCTCTTGCCTCTGCTCTGTTTCTGTTCCTTACACTTCTGCACACAAGTACAGTCTCTTCCCTTTTTTGCAGTAATACATGTACTTAAAATATAAATAATTTTACTGGAACTTTAAGTTTAACAATGGACCCACTTGCTAATCACTCTTCTGCCCTCTTCCCAACTGTACTTAAGGAAGCCCACTGGCTGACTGTACTCACCCGCACTGCTTTTCATAATGTAAAGTTGTACAGATGAGGTTGGTGGCCACTCTTCTTCTGACACTCTGCTTTATGGTTAGGAGCATGCACACTTGAAGATAAGATGTTTCTTGCTTAGGTGCACATTCATCCTGGGTCACAGAAAACAAAGGACTGAAAGATCAGAGGGCAATCCTAAACACTGAGTTATATATTTTTGTATTAAACAGTGGTCCCTTGTTTACGCAAGCCAGAAATTCCCCAATATTTCTTATGCTTCCAGTTTTAAACCAAGCACTGAGTCTGTAGTAGGCACTTACAATTGTTACACATTTAGTTGGCAGAACTGATAAAAGAGCCATCGGCCATAAGATAATTTTATGGAAGTATGTAATTTTTTTGTCATGATATGTAGAGTAACATATTGATTTATTCATTGTATTAGTTTAACATACTTTTCACACATCGGTGAATCCATCCCTCACCATATCCTTATCATTCACTCCTAGTTACTCACAAATGCCTTGGAGCACTATAGCCTCTGTAGAATTTTTAAGGTACTGGCACATGGGGCTTTTTGAGTGGTATAATAATGCAGTGCCAAAACTGCCTACATTGGTTTTTATAGGAATTACCTGCAAGTGTTTGCTAGTGACTATCAGGTGATATTTGCTTTAAAACCTGTTTGTTCACTACAGAATATGGACAGGATGCCTAGCTGCTGTGTTTACTAATAGTTAGGCTACTGTCTATGCAACCCTTTGAAGTAAGAGAAAAAAAAACAGGTTTTGTTTGTTTTTTACTTTTTGAATATGTTAAATGATGGAAAATCTTTTGAAATAAAAACTGAAACTGTTCCTGTGTGTAGCATGCATTAGTAGCCTGTGATGTTTGATTTCTGATTTTATCTAACGTTTTATTTGCTTTTCAGATATAAAGGGCAAGCCATGTGAAGATCATTGTATACTTCAGCATTCAAATCGGTAAAGGCACTTGTGATTTTATATCCATTACTAACCTATACTGTGTATAAACCCCACATTTATGATATTGAAAGTATTTCCTCATGTGATGTAGCACAAGTAAAGAGATAGAAAGAGATAGTAAAGCTGGCAATAAACATGAGGTGGTCCTCTGAGACATCACATGTGACACCCATGTCACTTTAGCCTATATTTGCCTGTTTGCTTGGTGTGGTTAATGTAAGGGAGTAGAAATTAACTTTTCAGTATTTTCCCAGCAAAGTTGTGTTTGGTGTCTCACATGACAGTAGCATATTTTGTTTGTAGATTTTGTTATTTACAAAATCATTTTGATGGGCAAATTTACACTAGTGCAACACATTCTGGTCTGCTACATACCGCTTTGTAGTTAGTATGCACTGACAGGCACTGTATCTGCCTGTCAGTGTATACAAGGGGCAAATTTTTAAGCGAAAATGTAAAAGTATACAAAAAAATAAGCAGGATGCATGATAATATCCTTATAACTGTTCAAGAATAACACTGTAACATATACAAATATTCCAAGTTAAGTTGGTGTGTGCATTTTTTTTTCTTTTTACATTTTGTCTTCACTTCAAGATGCATATTGATTTCTCTCCTCAATTTTTTTCTTGAATAATTGCTTAGCATTCATTTCATTTTAGGATTTAAATCCCCCTTTGATTTCAAACATTTGGTGGGGCCTTTCTTAGCGTATATCAAGTTTACAAATGTATGAAAACATCATAAGTATCTAGAACAGCAAAACAGTGTGCATAATAAATACCTGTGCTATAAAGACATAGGTTAATACTTCACAAGTAACACCATTTTGGTGTGGCTTTAAAGGGGATCTTCTGCTCTGGAAGGGGGTTCGCAAACTCTGTAACTGTTCTAAATTGATATAATTAGTTGATATATTTGTTATATTTGGCCATGCTGAGCAGAATCCCTGAGTTTCATTAAAGGCAGCTATTCGAAATGATACAATAGTTGCTAATATTCCACAGATACTGCTGAGAAATGCATCAACTAATTGTAACAGTTCAGAATGCGCCTTAATCACTGAGCTGCCTGACTGAAACACCAGAGACAGGAGCAATAAATTATATTAAAATTTTGGGAAAACTGTAAAAATAAAAGATGGTAAGCAATTTGTTTATGGTGAACAATCTGAAAACAACCAAAGTGAAAAAAGTGTTTGGAAGGTGAACAACCCCTTTAATGTATTACTTATATCATAGCTAATGGGGCATTATTTACTAAATAGTCATAGCACTAAGTAAAAAATCAACACACTTCACACAACCATTATGTTTAAGGTAGGCAGCAACATGTGCAAAGTTTAACCATTTGAATGTGGCAGACTAGCATCATTTTGGACCTTACTTGGGCCATGGACGCATACTTTCACAACTTTCAAATGTGTTTGACTGTATGGAGAGGAAAAGTATTCAGTAAATCCATTTGGCACAGTAAAAACATAATAAGGTCATGTAATACCTCTTAAAGGGGTTGTTCACCTTATAATTAACTTTTAGTATGATGTAGAAACTGATATTCTAAGACAATATGTAATTGTTTTTCATGTTTTATTATTTGTGGTTTTTGAGTTATTTAGCTTTTTATTTGGCAGCTCTCCAGTTTGCAGTTTCAGCAATCTGGATGCTAGGGTCTAAATTACCTTAGCAACCATGCATTGATTTGAATAAGAGACAGGAAATAAATTGGAGTGGGCCTCAATAGAAAGATGAGTAATAACAAGTAGCAATAGCTATACATTCGTATCCTTACAGAGCATTTGTTTTTTAGATGAGGGCCATTTGGAGCCAGAAAATGCCTAAAACTAGTATTTAATAGCATTCTAAAAGTTAACATAAAGGTTAACTAAAGTTTTAGAAAACAGGAAAAATATAGAGTAAACATAGAAAAATATGGATTATAAATCAGTTGGAAAAGTATTTTTTTGTGCAATATTTAAAAATGGTTTCACTGTGAAGGTGAAGCACCCTTTAACTAATTATTAAAGTAGTATTTGCTTCAAGCCTTATTTTTTTTATTGTATTAGAACTTGATAATTTTGGCTTTTTTTCTGCAGAATCTGTATTATCACACTAGCGGAATGTCACCCACTTCTTCAAAATGAAAAAACCATTAAAAGTATTAGTTACCAGATCAGTGCCAATTGCAGCAGACTGCAGAACAAAGTCTCTGGAAAATCGAAAAGGGTGAGATATGTCTTAGATTATAGAGTAACCTCTAGGGCAGGGCTGTCCAACTGACGGCCCGCGGTCCCCCCCCCCCTTATGTGGCCCTCCATATCAAAGTCTGCCTGCTGTGTCTGTTTACCATTTGTAAAATTTAAAAGGTATCACTACAGAGATTAACTGGCCCCTGCATTGTTTAATCAAATTCACACTGTAATCACCTCTATTGTTCACACCTGTGATCCTCCTGTATTGTTCACACTTGTGTGTCTATTGTTGACACCTCTATTGTTGATATCCTAAAACCCTGTACTGTTCACACCTGAGACCCAGACTGAAACTGCCCACATTGTTCACACACATCTTATGTGTACAACACTTTCATTTATATTAAAGCCATGATTACTGAAACAAATTATTAAATAAACGCTTGAAAAAAAAAGAAAAAAAAACCCCCATTAAAAGTGCGCCCCTCAATGATGGCGTCCTAGACAGCCGCCTACTCTGCCTACCCCTAGTTCCAGCCCTGATCCCTGCAGTGAGCACCAACCATCTGGTTTTTTGGTGTGCTATTAATGTGGACATGGTTTTGTGGTAACATGGGTGTGGTTTAAAGTGGGTGTGGTCTAAAAACAGGGAGTGGCTAACACTGGCTTCCATTATTGGCCCTCCACCATGTAGATTAGAAAAATTCCGGCCCTCTGTACCATATAAATTGGACAGCACTGCTCTAGGGCATCTTCTAGACCTGATTAGTTACACTTTATTTTTTTACTGTATATATGTGACAGATTAGTCAAATCAGTTATTCCTTCTAAACCATTTTATTTGCTGGTTGACTGCAGTACTTTAAATAATAATAATTAAAAAAATAAGATGCATGAATGGTAGTTTTCTATGTGGTATGGGCAGTGCAGAAAAGACTATTGCATGCAAGTAAATAAATAGTTAAAATCCAGTATGGGCCTCCAGGATTGCCCAATCTGGCCAGTTTGAAAATCCTGTGAGATGAGGACCTCATCTGTGCTCCTTGCCAAATGGGCCCCTGTACTCCTGCATTTTTTGTTTTGTAAAGGGGAAAAATGACATGCTGTGCTGCAAATTATATGAAACTAATCCCTCAGTGATGAGGACAGCACCACAAAATCGGGACTATTCTGTAATATGCAGGTTAAATGACTCAAGGTAAAAGCAAGAAAGGGAGAAGAGAAAATCTCACTTGAATATTCATGGTTGCGCTGTCATGTCTGTCAGTGAGATAATTAGCCATGTACTACAAACTTATTAACTGCTTTAAAGGGGGCCTGCCACCTTAAGAAATAATTGCAAATCTTATTTTATGATGTTAGCTAGGCAAAATAAACATCACTTACATTATAAAAATTATTTAAATATTGTTTTTTTAAGTCTTGGAATTCACAATAACAAAGCAGGCAGGTGCCATTTTGTAGACACTGTTATTAAACTGAAGGAAAGCTACCAAGACAGTTTATTGCCAATAGATTAACCACAATTGTGCAAGATAGAATGCTATATTTATTCTGTAGAATGCTTTACCATACCTAGGTAAACAGCTTTAGAAACTTAGAAACTCCCTGTTTGTTTAGGATAGCAGCTGCCATATTAGCCTGAATCTCTCCCTGTTCACTCATAGCTCTGGGCTCAGATTACAGCAGGGAGGGGAGGGGAGAGGTAGAGGTGCAAACTGAGCATGCTCAAGCCCAAGCCCTGGAGGTTTAAGATGAAAACAGGAAGTCTGATACAGAACTATATGGGGCAGATTTGCGGTTTTGCGGTCATTCGATCAAAGGATTTTTCTTCAACTTCAAAAAACTTAGAAAAATGCTCTAGAAGGTCCCCACAGGCTAACATAGTACTTCGGAAGGTTTAATTTGGTGAATTATTGAAATATAAGTTTTTTTAAAGAGACAGTACTTCAATTATCGAATGGTCGAATATTCAAACTATTTTACTTCGAATCGAAGTATCCAAAACATTACTTCGAATTTCGAATTTTTTTCTTCAAAAGTTCACTTTGACCTTTGATATATCTGCCCCTATGCGTAGACAATAGAAGGGCATAAATGCTGTGCTGTGTGAGGATTCAGAGCAGCATTACTTTGAGGGTTTACTGATGTATTTATATAGACCTTTCTCACAACGCTTACTTAATTTTAACCTCTCCTTTAAGGCAAGCTTTGCATTATGCACAATCTTGTTTGTGTCAGAATGGGGGACCTGATAACCCCTGCCCATGCACTGGCTACGCAATTACATGGTGAGGGGATAGTGGGGAGCCGAGTGACATCTAGTAAGGGCTGAATAGAAAGTAAGGTATAGAGAAGGGGCAGGCAATATATGATTGAAAGCTGAGACTTTTAAATGAGTTTATAACCGTTATGGATGTTTTAATAAAATAAATTATAGATTTTGGGTTTCATGTTTAATTTGAAAAGGACTTTTATTATTCAGCTTTTACATCTGGGTGACAGGTCCACTTTAAAGGAGAACTAAACCAACAAGAGAGAAGTATCTTAAAAATGCTACACATTATGTTTTAAAATTCTGTACCAGCTCAAGGCAACCACAACCCTCCAGCAGTGAAGATCTGTGCTTCTGAATAAAACCCAATAGCTCGCCATCTTCCTTTCTGCTCATGAACAGACATGCTTTGAACTACTGCCACCTGAGCTTAGGGACCAACTTTAGAGCTGCTCAGACAACACTGAGCATGTGGGTGTCACTGACATGCCTAACAAAATCCAAGATGGTGATCCCTGTGTACAGATTGGAAGGTCTGAATCATTACCGATACACAGATTATGAACTTTAGCCTGGTGTAGTAAGTGTAGTCTATAAAGTACAGCACTTCTACCCATATTTGATTCCAGGGTTTAGGTCCCTTTTAAAAACAAGAGAAGCTTGTGAAGGAGAGTTGTGAGAAGTAGGCAATGCTCAAGAAAAAAGAGAAAATATGAGAACACCCAACATGGAGCTACACCAGACCAAGGTTTATAAATGCTCAAATAATGTGATTTATTCCTTCTACAAAAAAATGGATAGTCAACCTTATTCTAGAAAAACATGCACTGTTAAAATGAAGCACACATCAACCTAGATAGCTGTAAAAATATTTTTATGTATGCCAAAGAAGTAAAGTAACAATATAATAATAATTTACTGATCATGCTTTGTTAGCCTCATGAGAGCAGTTTTGTCTACAATAATAGGAAATATTGAATGGTTTAATCTTAAACTATACCCTCCTGTCTGGAGCTCCTGCTTAATTTGAGATTACCATACTCTATGGGCAGACTAGAGAACTGAACATACATGCCTCAGTGGTGCTCATGCTCTGTAAAACAAAAAAACATTTTACTTTCACATATCAATGTGACACAATTTCATAGTATCACAGATAGAACAACACTCGTCCCAACAATATTTATCTTCACAGGTCTTTTTAATCTTCAATTGACCTTGAAGTGTCCTGAGTATATACCTAGTAAAGCTTGGGAACAACATTTATCAAAATGTAATGTGCTCAGAGCAAAACAGTTTTAAATAATAGCAGGATGGATTCAGAGAGACAAAAAATAGATGCACTACACTTACTCATGTCTGAAAAAATACATTAAAAATATAGTTACAAAAGTAATTAATTTTTTTTTAAATCTATTATAACATTGTCTTTCCATGATCTTTATAACTTTGTCATATTTGTCCAATGCTTTTACATTACCTATCTGAAATCCCATGTTTCTCTATGAGGAGGCTGCCATTTTTGTGCAGCATTAATCCCTTAGATTAAGAAGGGACCGTCAAGTTGGAATAACAGGTTTTACATCTCTGGAAAGTGCGTTATCCTTGACATGACATAATTTATTTGTGGTCCAGCATGGTTAAGAAGGGTCATTTTCTTCCCAGATTATAAATTTTTCTAATTTTTGCACCTTTTTTTCCCCCATTGCCGTAGGAAAACCTAAAAGCAGGGTTCCACTGTAATTAAAGTGCTTTCCCCTTTAAACAAAACAGCCATTGTTAGTTTCTATATTGCAAAAACACAATTTGGCCTTGCTATGTTACTATGACACAGAATCATCATTTGTAAAGTAATCTTAATACAGAGATTTATATATTTTTATTTTTATAGGGTGCTCAATTCCTAACAGAACTTGCTCCTTTATGTAGAATATCCAGCACAGATGGTGAAGAGTATACTATATACAGGTAAGGGATTTGTACACAGCTTCACATCTAAATATTATTTTTTAATGATAGGCAAGCAGGTTTCTAATGCAGAGAAGAGGCAAGGACGCAAAATGCAGTAAATATGTTTCCGTGAATTGTTCAACAAAAACACATTAACAGGGTGTTTGGCATCAAAAATATAACAGTTTCTTACACCGAAGATTGTGGTCTTCTGACTCCCCCGGGGCCTTTCTGTAGGCCACACAGCCTAATATAATTGGCTTCACTGCTGCACTTTCTCCCAAAAGACTCAGTCTCTCTCCATGCACAGTCACAGGTCTGTTGGCACTTACTTTTTTTTTTTTCAAGCTCAGACTGAGACACCCTGGGGCGGATTTATCAAAATGTAAGATTAGAGCTCATCACAGAAAAACTCACCCATGTTCTATTCAACCTTATGGGATTTTTAGAATTGTATTTATCAGTGGAGTTCACAATTTGATAAATATGCTTTAAAAAATCCCATAGGAATGAATAGAAAGTAGGTGAGTTTTCTTCTGCAAGCTCTAATCTCACATTTTGATAAATCTCTGTCTCTCTTTGTCAGACACCCTCTGTGCCTCAGGCTCCTTGGGTCCCATGGTCCTCTTTCAGGCTTCCTCTCGCACTAATGAAAAACCAGGACCAGGACCATGTCTCTCCTCCAAACACACAGGAGGGATCTGTCTCCTTCAGACATCCAAGGAAGAGCCCATAGGTGTTTGAGCACAGCCCTTTTACCTGCAGTAGCAGCTCTGCTCTCGGCTGCAACCTAACCCTATCTGTTCTAGACATCCCTCTTCAGACCATATCATACAGCTTAAATGCCTGCTTAGCTGTATGTGCATGATGTGCAATTCTTTTCACAAGAAGCCTTTATAGTTTTTTTTTTATACAGTGCCTTGCAAAAGGGTGTCGCTGGAAGGCCCTTTACCCCCTTTGTTATGAAATCCTGTGTGCAGGTATTACATGTTCACAAATTAAATAATTTGCACCTGCTTTTGAAAGGCCCTAGAGTTTGCAAGTGGTTTAGGTAATTTTTGATGAGTAGGAAGGATGGCAATAGTTTGTCTCGTTGTTAGCACTAACGGGTGTTCTGCAACAATTCTCCCCCCCCCCCCCAGGTCTTACTGCGGTTTGCCTCCTGCCATTCACCAATATAGCATTGACAAACACATTGTATTTGTAAGGAAGTGGCAGGTCTCTATGCACACAAGTAACTTGTGTTACTTTAAAGTATAATTCTGGCCATACACTGAGAGATCTGCTCATTTGGCAACGTCGCCAAATGAGCGGATATCTCCCTGATATGCCCACTTTGAGGTGGGCGATATCAGGCTGATCTGATCATAGGCCCTAGGGCCCAACGATCGGATCATAACGACAGGTATATCGGTGGTCGGATCGCAGGACCACATCAACGAACAGATGTGGGCGCGATCTGACAGGATTTTTTACCCTGCCAGATAGTCATCTGGCCGCATTTCGGCCAGATATCAATCGGGGAAGCCTGTCGGAGGGCCCCACACACTGGCCAATAAGCTGCCGACTCGGTCTGCTTTTATCGGCCCGTGTATGTGGGCCTTAACATTGTTATTAGTTACTATGAACTTTTATCAGCAGCACTTAAATCAGGAAGGCAAAACCTTTCTGTCTGATTTATATGTATCTTTCAATTCTTACATAGCTTTGCACTGTGCTTTTCTCAGCTGCTACTTGATTCAGCACTTTTGTTCCTATTAGCAGTTGTTTCTAGAAAAATATACTGTTTTTCCAGGGGACATTCCCTGGTGATGATCTGGTCTGATCTGGTTTATCTCAGGTAAAATGTAAACATGGGATGAGCTTAAAGAAGAATTCAACCCCCTAGGCGCAAAAATCCCTCCCCCCCCTCATCTACTTGTTACTTACCCCTCCTCTCCAGCTGCCATCTTCTCCCGAGGCGCTCTTCTTCCTGTAGTCATCGGCATTTGGTTGCGCATGCGCAGTAGGAGGCATTTTCCGGTTCGGATCTACTGAGAAGTAATCTGAAACTTCGCGACTTTCGGGTGCATGTGCAGTTGGAGGCATTTGCCGGTACAGAGCTCCTGTGCATTTGCCCGAAAGTCACATTGTTTCAGATTTCTTTTTCAGAAACTTTGTGACTTTAGGCACATGCGCAAATGCCTCCTACTGCACAAGCGCCACCAAATGCCGATGACTACAGTAAGAAGAGCGATCGGGAGAAGATGGCTGCCGTGAACTCCGCTGGAGAGGACCTAAAAGGAGGGGTAAAGTAACAAGTTAGGGGCATTTGCCCAGGGGGGAGGGGGGGCTATGCAGTGGAGGGATTTTTGCGCCTAGGGCATTGAATTCTCCTTTAATGATTCGTGTAGCACTGTGTGTTATAGTTTAGCTGTGGGATTGGCCATTCTTTATTGATGCTGCCAGAAAGAACAGTTTGGGTGGGCTGTAGCTATCACTGATACATGCTATATATTGCATTGTACAATACTTGTGAGGCCCACTGCATCGAACTCCAGTATAATATTTATGTTGTAGCTTTATAAGAATTGTTTTTCAAACCTTTGAATGATATCAGTTCTGTATGTATGTCAACACAGATCACTTTTGTTATTCTGTCTGTTGTACAAAACTTCCATAGCTAATTAGCAATTCATTCAGATTCACGTTTCATGGCATCTCAGAAAAATGTATTCTGCATCAGAAAGTATTAATAAGCCCTGTAGCATCAGCTTATGTGACAGCAACTCATTTTCTGCTTCATGAATTTTGACAATCCCCCTAAACTTAGCATTTAAACACCTGCCCAGAGCCCACTGAGCATGCGTAGTGTTACTATAAAAAGATGGCCCAACATTTAGCAAAACTGTGAGCTCTTATGGTCACTTTAAAGGTCTGGAGCATTACTGTTATAGAGTAGGTCTGCTGAACTTCTCAGCTGGTTAAATAAGTGTTTATAAAATATATTTTGATATATACATTTATTTTATAAAATTTGTAACCACATTTTTATGCTTTAGTTTCCTTTAATGTTTTCTATTTTACCTTTCCCCTCTCCTCTTTCTTTCTCCCAAATGTTAACATCCGCCTCCTCTCCTGCTCATCTATACTGTCATCCTTTTCCCAAATCCTCCTCCTCTGCTCTCTTTTGTGTTTTATCACCCCTCTTGATCAATCCTTTCATTTTCTATTTTTCTGCTACCTTTTCTTTTCTCCTCTTCCCAGTTTATCTGATCTCCCAGTTTCACCTTATGCCCTTAAGTTCTTTTCTCTCTTTTTCCAGTTCTGTTACCTTGTCTTCATTCTCTCCAGTTCATTTGTATTCTTCTTGCTGCTTTACTTTCTGGTCTCTCATTCTCAATTTTTATTCCTAATCAGCCTTCACCCATTCATTTTCTGCTCTGTTTTCATTGTTCTGTTAGTCTCTGTTGTTTGCTTACCACTTGGTTTTTGTTTTTCCTTTAATTTTCTTTTACCAGCACCTCACAAAGAGATAGCGTAAACAGGATTGATTCTTTTTGACAAGAGTTTAAATCTCTAGACATTTCCCAATGCCTGTGCAGCTTACTTGGTGTTTATACTAACATGTAGAGAGGTGCCTGAGAATGACAGGATTTTAATGACGGCAAACACTGCATCTAGTATCAAAGTGAATATAAGCATACAGTGGGGCATGACAGTTTTTGAACCCTTTAAAATGTTCCTAAAACATCATCTGATTTTTAAACAAGTCCTCCTAGAAGTAAATTAAGAAAACAAACAAATGAAACAAAATGTATTATACAGAAGTTGGTCATGTATTCATTGAAAAAATATGATCCAATAACATATCTGCGTGTGACAAAAGTAAGTGAATTGTGCTCTCGGTATTTGGTGTGACCCTCTGTGCAGCAATAACTGCCACTAAACTTTGCGGTAACTGTTGATCAGTCCTGCACATTGACTCTGAGGATTTCTAGCCCATTCCTCCATACAGAACAGCTACAGCTCTATGTTGGTGGGTTTCTTCACATGGACCCCTCGCTTTAGGCCTTTCAGCAAAATTTAATTTCGATAAGGGTCAAGACTTTGACTAGGCCATTTCATTACATTCACCATTCTCTGGTAGAACGACTTGTATATTCAGGATCATTGTCTTTCTGCATGACCCACTGTTTCTTGAGATTCAGTTCATGGACAGATATCTTGGCATTTTTCTTTAGAATTCTCTGGCATTGTTCAGAATTCTTTGTTCCATCAATGATGGCAAGCCATCCAGGCCCAAACCAGAACACTCCCACCACCATGTTTCACAGATAAAGTTCTTATGCTGGACGGCAAAAGAAATGTAACGCTCCTCATTTAATCCAAAAAGTTCCCCCAAGACACTAAATGGTTTAGCGAGTAACCATTAACAAACAAACTTTCTGCAGGTTTGGAAGCCAGTCACACAATATGCAAATGTTTTGACTCAATCAATATAAGTGGCCTATCCAACTATATCATAGGGCCAGAAGTTAGATTTCCGTTACATTTAAAATTAACTTTTGCATCTAAAATTGTTATAAAGATTTTTTTAAGCTTTGTGGGCTCTGTTTGTTGTTAGGGAAAAATTAGAGGTAGAGTGTTAAGTTTTGCATAGAGGAACTCTATATGTAAAGTCTGACCAAGTAAAACTAAGGGGCCTATTTATTTAACATTCAACTTTTCTTTCTTTTTCTTTTTACAAAATGTGTGGTTTTCCTATTTTTATTAAGTGTAAAAACCATGAAAACCTCATACTTCATCATAATATTTCACCAAATGTTGTAGAAGGCAATGGGAGCTGTGCTGATCCTTTGGACTATTTTTAATCAATTTAGACTGAGGTTTTCTAATTTTTTTTTCATTAGGAATTGTACGAAAAACTCATTTGTTAGAGGTTTTAGAAGTATTCATATTTTGTTCGGATCATTTAGTGCTTTTTTTTTTTTCATTTATGCTTTTTAACTACCAGGGGTGCAGGGGGTGCGATCGTACCCGGGCCCGCACCCCCTTGGGGCCCACCGGAGCCATGATAAGTTATTGTGGGAGGCTGGGCAGGGGAGATTTTGCAGCATTTATGCCAACAGCACAATTAATAGGGGGAAGGGCCTGACGGGGCCCCGGGTGCCCATCCTGTACCAGGGCCCGCTAGCAAGTAGTTACGCCACTGCCATGACATTCAACATTTTAGAGAAAGGAAGTTTAGTCATGGTTTCAAAAACCTTTAAAATGAGACTGTTGATAAATAGGTCTCCACAACTATCCTGAACTTCATTCACAAATGTCTCCCTCCATTTAATATGTTGCATGAAAGAATTACATAATAGCTAATTTGAGAATTTAGCAACATTAGAATCTAGTGTTCTAGAATCTAGAAAATACAATTAGAAGGGACTTGGGTGTCCGTAGAAAATTTTGCAGGGGGGGGTGAGGCAAGGAGGCAAATTACTTGTACACATATTTTGGTTTCAGCATCCACAAAGCTTTTATATAATATATAAAGTAGTATATATATTGAATACATATAGCATGTTCATTCTGTTACTAACACTTTACCATCAATTGGATCATTCCAATTTGGCAATTTTGATTAAATATAAAGGATGGCAAAGTAGCAATTTTATGTATAAATACCCCCAGAGCTCACACAAAGATGGCAAAGTGGCAAGTTCATGTATAAATACCCCTAGAACTCACAGCAGAATGGCACAGTTATTTTACATGATTTACTGCCTTCACAGCTCTCTGGCTTTGACTGGAAAGTGGACCAGTAGCCAGCACATCATCCAGGGACAACTTTGAAAAATACAAAAGCAGAGCCACTGACCATGTGGGTGGGAGGGTGGGCTGCAGTGTTTAAGTGTTATAAGCAAAGTTAATAATAGTGCCACACTCTCACTAAACCGCCTGTTGAAGCGTCGGGTGCACGACTGTGTTCCTCTCTGCAAAGGAAATTTCCCACAGTATACCATAAAATCCAGCAGCACTCCGATAAGTGATTCAAATATTTATTCGTGCCACTAGCCAAGCGACGTTTCAGGCTATTCCAGCCCTTTATCAAGCCCTTGATAAAGGGCTGGAATAGCCCGAAACGTCGCTTAGCTAGTGGCACGAATAAATATTTGAATCACTTATCGGAGTGCTGCTGGATTTTAAGTGTTATAAGCAGCTCCTTCCTTGGTTTTCTTTTTCCCTACGCTGAACTCAGGGAACTGAAGGAGGCGGGCAGTATCAGTGCTGGCCAATCAGCTCCACAGCTGCTGCTCTCCTGAAGTAATTTGATCCGGCTGCAGGGAATGTTTCAAGGGAGGAGAGCACACCAAGGGAGCTGTGAAAACAAAAGTCGGGCTACCTTCCCCCCCCCCCCTATTTGTGGACGCCCATGAGAAGGGATGCACTGATTGCAGTTTAATTTAAATATTACATTTACATAATATAAAATTCTTGACACTTATTTTTTTTTAGTTGTATCAGAGGTCGACTCCTAGAAGTAAATGAAAATATCCTTCAAAATCCTGGATTATTGAAAGAAAAGGTAATTATTGTATACTGTACATATCTATAAATCAGTGGCCAGGAGGAAATGTCTGTCTGCTGAGGACCATAATATCGCTGTACCATACCAAACAGTTCTAAATATCTGTTCTGAAGGCCTTTGCAATGACTGTCCCTCCTGTAGACAACTGTGTAGGGCCCTTCTGTCACTGCCAGTGTCTTCTATGGACAGATCACACCCTATGACTTTCTCTGGGAATCAGTGACAGGTTATTCAGGGCATTTTGCAAATTGCAATTTTTCCTTAGAGTGCCATAGCTCTATAGAGCCACTTTTCATCCAAGTTCAACATAAACCAGATGTAGAATAAAGGGTACATTGGAAGCAGTCTTTAAATGAACTATTCTGTGCTTTCTGGAATTAACTTTTTTTTTTTCTTTTTACAATAAGCAAAACGTATTTCTGGTTCATGCATAATTGATCCAAGGTCTGCAGGTTTTGATCACTGATGTGCATTTCAGAATAGCAAACACCTA
This sequence comes from Xenopus laevis, assembly GCF_017654675.1. Classification (NCBI taxonomy): domain Eukaryota; kingdom Metazoa; phylum Chordata; class Amphibia; order Anura; family Pipidae; genus Xenopus; species Xenopus laevis. The sequence continues at coordinate 62,312,672 of NC_054382.1, forward strand.
AACTTTTCACTCCTTTCTATAGAAAATTTAAGGATTAAAAGAAGGGTTTCTGAGTGACATTTGCTTGCAGCCTCTATAAATAATACATTTCCCATGTTGTGCTGTGGGATGCAGCTAGAGGCGATATAGGTATTATTAACCAGAATGCTTGGAACTTGCATTTTCCCGGATATGTCATATAATTTGGATCTCCATACCTTAAATCTGCTAAATATCCGTTAAACATTAAATAAACTCAATAGGATTGTTTTGCAACCAGTACTAGTTATGATCAAGTACAAGTTACAGTTTCATCATTACAGAGAAAAAGGAATCATTTTTAAAAAAAATATTTAATCATTTATTAAAATGGTCTCTATGGAAGATGGTGAGACTTTCAGGATAATGGGTTTCTGGATGAGGGATCCTGTATCAATGACTATGAAGATTTTCATTCATCCAGGTCATGGTAAATCTAAAAAACAACTTGACTTGCTGAGTAATCATTGAAGACGTTTCATTACCCATCCGAGCAGCTTCTTCAGTTCAACTGACTGGTGTGGGAAATTCTCGTTTTATAAACTCTTCCACTAATCCAATCACAATCGCACATTGTCTGCTACATACAATGCTGTTCCAACATCTGTACCCCGGCAGTTTCAGAACACTTCACATGTCTGTTGCAACTCTCACAAGTAACACCTGTTTCTAGGAGTTGCATAACACATTGGCTAATCCTATCACAGTAACTACACAGAATCTGCACCTCTGTGAATTTCTTCAGATGTCACCTCTTTGAAGAGTTACAATGTGCCATTGTGATTGGATTAGTGGAAGAGTTTATATGACGAGAACTTCCCACACCAGTCAGTTGAACTGAAGAAGCTGCTCGGATGAGTAGTGAAACGTCTTCATTGATTACTCAGCAAGACCAGATGTTTTTAGATTTACCTATACTAGATATATCTGTATCAATGTTTTGATGCTGCTGTTAACAGTTTTCAATTACAAACCTTTCTTTTTTTCTATAAAAGTGTAACGTGTGCATTTCAGAATGGATGATGGTGCACAAGAATTTACAGGTCTCAAGGGAACTACATTTTGCATGGGGTCGGGGCGTAACTACAGAGGAAGCAGACCCTGCAGCTGCAGGAGGGCCCAGGAGGAAAAGGGGCCCCATGAGGCTCTAATTCATATAGAATTCCAATAAATATTAATAAAACTGCTCAACCTCTAGACATTTTGGGGGCCTGAAATATTATTTGCTGTGGGACTCCGTAATATCTAGTTACGCCACTGCCTGGGGTAAAGAATTTTGCATGAGTGTGCACACGCATATAGGCTTAGCAGCTCACTCGTGTGACTGGGATTACTTTGTCAAATAATAGCAAACTGTGAGATCAAGGTTTGGAGATTTGGCTTTTGCTAAAAGGAATGTTGCACTCTATTAATTTAACCCTGCAAATACCTTGAGCACAAGTTCCTTTCTAGTAAAGGCTGGAAACAGGCAAACACATTGATGGTTGAATGGAAAGTAACAGTTAGTTGACATAGACAGATTATGTAGAGGTTGTGGACAAAACACGCTCAAAAAACTGCAGATACTTTGCTGTAAGGTTTATTCAACTGAATGTTGAATAAACCTTGCAGCAAAGTATCTGCGTTTTTTTTTAGCGTGTTTTGTCCACAACCTCTACAGAATTTGCAGTTGCAGTAGCTTCTAAGTGGGACAGAAGCAGTGGCGCAGGCAAGTAATTGTGTAACTGGTACCAACCTTTATTATTTCTGTGTGCACAGATTAGTCCTTTCTTTTCTCTCTAACTTTTATATTTGTTTCTTAGCCATCCACAGAAGGTTATATTGCGGTTGTGCTTCCTAAATTTGAAGAGAGCAAAACTATTACAGAAGGACTTCTATCTCAGCGAGAATATGAAGAAATTGTACAGAGCCGTGCTGCCCTCAGATCAGAAACTGTGCAGGCAGTGTATTGACTACATATATTAATATACCTACCTCCGAATGGAATTAATTTCCAAGAGAGCAAAATGACTTCTCAAAACAGTAATGCATCAGAAGGCAATGATGTTTTGGTATATATTTTTTATTGATGCACTAAATCCCAGCAGTTTTTTGCAGGATTTAGATTCGAAACCCTTTAATGCCATCTGATTTTAAAGCACTGGATAAAAACAACGTTTTTTTTTTGTATGATTAGAGCTCAGATTTAGTTTGGTATTCAGCTATTTTTTTTTCCATTTGATATTTTATATGACCAAGTTCAAAAATGCATTTGGTTTGTAGTTTTTGTATAAAGTCTGTTGCTGGCTCAGCAAACACATTTGGTTTTACTTGGATTTGTATCTCTGCCAATGGCTGACTTTGGTACTTGAAGGCATCACAACAAAAATAAACGTGGTATGCAAACTCAGCTAACTTGTATTTTTCTCCCCCCCCCATTACATTTATTATGGAAGCACAGTATGCCAATGCCATACATGTTATGTTTAAGAGTGTTGCTGCAGTTCTACAATATGAGTCTTGACACAAGTAGTTTAAAACAGATAATGATCTCCATTTGAAACTGATAACCTGTACTACAAATACTGTGCTAGCTTGCTCAACCAATGTTAGCTACATAACCAGACTGATATAATGGAGCCGTGGAAATAACAACTAGCTGGAGAAGGTGTAATTGTCAGACCTCCTTTTGTGTGCTGCACCTAACAAATTGATTCCAACAAGCCAGAATGTTAAGGAGTGTCCCGGCAGCAGTAGTTTAAAATTCAAAGCTTTATTTCAGGCTAAAAATAAAAACAATGAACAGGCTTTATGAAACATACTTCCCATTCTATGACATGTATGGTCACCTGATGCATTTCATGCCTCCTTCTGGCACTTCATCAGAGGGAACCATCAACTTGGGAAACGCACAGTTGGCAGGGCACATTATTTTGTTGGTATTTCCGATTACACTTGAATTTTTAGAAAGAATGGTGCATTGTTGGTTTAAAAAAAAATAGTTGCATTTTGCATTCTCTTTGTAAATGTGCTTTACTGAGTAGGTAAGTACATGAATTGTAAACTGTCCACACAAAAGATTCATTAGAATTTTATTTTAAAAATAGAATCTTACATTGTAAATGTTAATGTAAAAAACTACATTTTCATGAAACTTAAATATGGTTTACATTCGGAGGAAAAGATACACTTGAGTGTTTTACTTCTTTACATCCTTCTCAAGTCTCACAAATAAACTTGAGACAAATCTGAAAAAAGGAAGAGCATCCCAAGAGATAGAAATTCATCATATCCCCGCAGCAATGTTCTCACAAGGGACCCACAACCTTTTGTTTTGCTTTTCTTTTTTCTAGAAATTTTTATTTTGTTTTTTAGACATAACCAAACGAGAAAATAGTTTTCTTCTTCGATAAATGTAAAGATTCCAGCAGCAAACTTTTTGAATAAAACACTCGTTCAAAATGGACAGGTGGCAGCAGAGTAATTTGTGAATGAAGTGTGCTGTAAATATAGAAGCTGCACTAGCCTGTAAGGGAGTAAGGGCTGAACTACATGGAGCGTGAAGGAACAATCGGACGGCAGGTGATGACATGCATGCGACGTGTCTGACATCCAGGATATGATGGGACTGATTGGAAATCGCAGGTACAAGCTACATGCACCAGACTGTCGGATGTGAACGCTACAAGCTGCGTCTTCATCCGACAGTCGGATACATGTAGCTTGTACCTGTGATTTCCGATCAGTCCCATCATATCCTGGACGTCTGACATGTGGCCTGTGTGCCATCACCTGTCGACGGATCGCTCCTCCATGTGCCATGTAGTTCAGCCCTAAGTTAACCAGTGCTTTTAGACCATGAAGCATCAGCCTGATACAGGTAAACAAATACATTACAATTGATAAAACAAACCAGCTAGTATAAGAAATGTTGACAGCAGCTCATGTAACAGCAATTTCATACAACGTTTGTGTTTGTTGTTTCTACATATCACAATTACACAAACAATAGCAGCATCTTTGGGTTATGGTTTCCATTAAGACATTTATAACATAATGATAGCCATATAGTGTTGGTAATGAGCTGATTGGAACAAACATTCGGATTCTCAGTGGTTACTGTGGTACCAATAACAGAAACAGAAAAAACTGGCTGATCACAGAATAATGTTGGTTTGCTTCCACTATCCTTTTTACTAAACCTTCTGTTAAAATAGAAATGACTACTTGCTCTCTAGAAATGTCAGATTAGCTACATGGTGCTCTAATGATTTTACTCCAAATGCTTCTACGGTTTTGCCCTCCATGCCGTCTTCGTTTGTCACATTTTGGAGATGGTTTTCCCTCCAAGATGGGGAAGTTTGGAAACATCCGTTTCCCATTTTGCACTGGAAAACAAAGCATTGCTAGGTTAAGGTATTCAAATCACCTTTTCCAAGGCTTTTTATATTGAGAAAAGCAAGGGCTTCACAATCTATATCAGATATCATACCTATATGGAGAGACCACATTTTCATTTTAGTAAGAGAGTAACATCATGTTTGGTGCACCAAGATATATGGAGGCTTTTGGGCACACTAGATTATTGGAACAACTCTTAAGCCCCCATAAACGCAAAGATTTTTCTTTGAACAACTGATTACAGTGCAATCCAACCAATCTGTCAAAATATCGTGAGTTTAGTGGGAATCAAACAATCGTGCATCTAACGATTTTTCGTACGACTTCGGTCAGAAAATAGATTGGCCAGGTTAGAACATTTTCTATTATCCAATTGTTTGCAGGGCCAAGCAGGCAGCTACCCTCAGTTTTCCTGGCTTCAACTAGACAACATCGATTGAAATGGTATTTTTAGTTGATGGACAAATCGTACATTTAAACGATCGTTTCAAGATAAGCTTGGTCTAAAGATAACGAAAATATCTTTTAAAAATCCTAACATCTATGGCCAGCTTTAAACAATGCTACATTTAATGCACCTCCCCTCTGTATACAGATTATAAATGCTACAGATGCAAAAAGGAGAACTAAAAACTGCATTGTGTTGGGATTCAGGTTAAAGAGAGCTCCATAAACATACCTTCCTCTGTAACTTCCAGCAGATTGGAAGGACTTGTGATAGTATAATCATGACAGCCTTTGTCTTCTGAATACACGTGTCTACCTAGAATTTCAAAAGACAATAAAAAATACATTTCAAAAAATAAAGTATGTGATATATTTATATTATACACACACATATATCCCTAAATATGAACTATGTACATGAACTAAAACTGAAGGGAATGGATTATATGTAAGCATAGAACAAAGAAAATGTCAACCTGAAAAAGAACGTATAGCAAAAAAGCAGATACATAAACATTAGCCAGAATAAATTAATGAAAAAATCTGATTTGTAGCTGAAAGCACCAAAAGGAAAGCAACAGAATGTGTATTTTGTTTATTCCAGGATCAAACTATTTCATGACACACCAAAAGGGGGAGCTGTTCAGCTTCTAATATAAAGCTTTAAGACAGCAACAAGAAAACAAGGCTTCTTTTCTGCTAAATTACCTTTATTGGCTACAAGGCATGCTTTGCAGTTACACAGTGTATCCGTTCCATGTTTGGCACCGCCAATATTTCAGTGCAGTTTGGTATCTTTTATTTTAGACTTTATTCTAAAGTTCTTAACTGTTAGTCATGCATCTGAGAAACAAGAGTTATGTGTTCTGCTCTCTCATTTCACTTGGCCACTAAGAGCAGCTTAAGAAGCTTTTCATATTCTTTTGCATTGTTCTCATGTTTTTACTTTGACAAAGTAAAGGTGTTTCTCCAACCTCAAACAGAAATGTTTTAAATCTTCAAGAGACAACATAAAAAACAGGATGGAACAAAAGTTGCTCTGTACCTTGGTGAAAGTGGCAGTCTTTCCCTGTACGGGTGTCTTGGCTGTTATCTGTAGCTGCTGGCTCAGCGGGATAAGCTTCTCTATTTCCAGCAGGAGCAAAGGTTTATCATCATCTTCAAGCTGGGGCACAAATTGGAGAGATTAGAGACATGCACAGCATACAACAAGCAAGAAACGTTGCTTTGTCTACAAAAGGCAAAGAAAGGAAATCTGAGACACATACAAATACATTAAGCCCCAGATTAAAAGAACAGAGTCTATCAAATCTGCCTTTTCCATTTTTGCAGTAAAATAAATTTAGGATATGTTTTGACATAATAAAAAAAAATTAATAAAACCCTATAGTTGAAAATGAGACACTACCTAGATAAAAGAAAGGATAGCATAGCATAGTGATAAGGTTACCACATCACCCATATAAGGCAGATGCACTGTTTAACTGTGAATTAGAACTGCACACAGTGGATTTAATATGTGGTGAGTTGACAGGCCTTCTCACAAGGGACAGACATGCTTTGTTGCTTATCCCCCTGGCACATAAACAATGGCGTGCAAGCAACTTTAACGGTGTTTTAAAGTGGGGGAAAGGAACCCCAAAGAGAAAATTCCTTAGGTGGAAGTAACCTTAGCATCTCATGACTGCAGATACAAGGTAGTAAGCAGCCTACTACTGAAACTAAAAGGTTTCAGGGTTGCAAAAAAAATTGTAGTTTGAATATTTTTAGCTAACCAAAAATGCTACCTTTCATTTACTTGACTGGGTGCAGTCCTGCACTCCAAAAATGACTCCCTAGTGCCAAACAAGTAATACAAAGAAGCAGCCTGTATGGCCAATCAGCCGCAAGGAAGAAAGCACACGCTGAAGTATTTTTGCAAGCACTAGGCATACAAGCCATGTATCTCAGTAACTTGGAATTTACATTAAAATACCCATGGCCTTTTTTCTAATAAATTATGCAAATAAAATGTGCTTCTTATTGATGGATGACCTATACAAGACTTCAACTTCAAATTTTGGATCATTTCCCCAGTGCAAATAAATCCCCATAGACAGTGAGCAGCATAGAAAGAACGGTGATGCTTTCACACCGATTGTCAGATTTATTTCTTATTTATAACAGTTGATCCCTTTGCACCAAAAAAAAAAAAAAAATTAAAAACCACACTGGAAAAGCACAAACATGTTTTGTAATAACATGGGATTCGGACTTACCTGGTTTGAAAATGCATGGAGAACAGAGGAAAACTTTAATCCGGCTGTAGCGAACACCTAAAGAAGAGTATATTAATGAACACTCATTAAAAAAAGGGTCTTTATCACATTTAATACAGGAAATATTTACATTGATGCTTGGCAAAAACCAGGATTGGTTATTCTTACCTATCACCATTTAGTACATACATACATACATACAGTTGTGTTCAGAATAATAGCAGTCCAATATCAATAATCTGATCAATCACTGTTTTTGGTTGAAGTTATATTTCTACATGGCAAATAATAGTAAAGTAATAGAAAACCAACAGACCCAATAGTCATGACATGCATGCTGCCGATTCTGTGTAATCATTAACTGAGGCTTGTTCAAAATAATAATATAATTTTCTAAGATTCCAAGATTCGGTTCGGGATTCGGCCTTTTTCAGCAGGATTCGGATTTGGCCGAATCCTTCTGCCCGGCTGAACCGAATCGGAATCCTAATTTGCATATATGGGGAGGGAAATCAATTGTCTTTTTGTCATAAAACAAGGAACTAAAAATATTTTTCCCCTTCCCACCCCTAATTTGCATATGCAAATTCAGATTCAGTTTCTCATACTATGGTGTTGGGCCTATTTATCACATAACAGGGATCATGGATCAGTTTCAATACATCAAAATAATTGAAAAGGTCATGTTGCCTTATGCTGAAGAGGAAATTCCCTTGAAATGGGTTTTTAAAGAAGACCCTAAATACACCAGTAAATAAGCAACATCTTGATTCCAGACCAACAAGATTAACATTATGGAATGGCCAGCCAAATCCCCAGACCTTAATCGAATAGAAAACGTGTGGGGTGACATCAAAAATGGTGTTTCTGACCAAAACCAAGAAATGCAGAAGAATTGTGGAATGTATACAGTAAATGTTTGTACTTGTAAAGAAGTATGCAGACACTAGCATTTTTGGAACAGACTAATGTTCCATTTTCTTTACTTTCTGTAAAGGAATACCACAAATTTGATACCCTTTTCTTCATATTTTGCTTTGGAATAGAATGTGCAGTGTTCACAATGCATTTGCATGTATGGAAATAAAAGCTATTATAAGGACTCTGAGCTTTACTCACTTTTTTTTAAATACTCTGCTATTTTCCGCCTGAAACCCAACCACTTAGTGGGTATTCCGCAGGTAGCCATGGGTACCTGACGAGATGTGGGACAATAGTACTAGGCACTGTTCTATTATTACAGAAAAAGGGAAAATTAGAATTATTTGCTTACAAATCTATGGGACGTGGCATTCCCATAATTCTGAGGTTTCTGGATAAGGGAGCCCATAACTGTAGATATATAACCATGTTATGAAGTAAAGTGGGTTCAAGCTAAAGTGTGGGCCTCCAAGGGGATCTTGAAGGGAAAGAGTCAGACAACCACTGCTTCAATGGGAAGTAGTAAAGCACCATCTTACCTTCTTTTTTAGATAGTGCCCATAGTCAGGTTTGAAACCCATTATTGTCTTGAATAAATAACTTTTTTTATTGGTATAGGAGGAATATAATTATATTAAAGTGCATCTTCGTGACCAGACTAAACAGCATTGGGATTTTAGAGTCTGAGCCCTCAGGTTATAAACCACAGCTCTAATCCCTGCTATTAAGAATGTGCCCAGGTTATTTCTACTCATTTAAATTCTACATTAGGGATTTTATGTTCTTATGACTAAGATAGAAAAGTATGTTAAGAAATCTATTTAATGGAAAGGAGACATTACTATAAAAATATAAATTGTAATTCCAAAACAGCCTTACCTCTGCTTGGTGGAATAAATCTTGTGTGGTCTTCAGCAATCCTTCACCCCTTAGAATAAATGAGACAGAGAATAAGATTGCATAAGAGATAGCAGTGGTTTATAAATTGATGTGTTTTTACTGAGCATATCACTTTCTATACCTCAATGTCATTATGCTGGACTCTTCTTGTGCAACTGAAATGTAATTCAGACTTAATAATCATCTATAGTCACAGAACAGTAAGAAAGTGGCACAACTGCCACTTATAGAGGGTCTGGAGTAAATGCACCAACTGTGCACTCACAGGTCAAGCAACTGACACTCAAAGTTGTGAATATTGTGATTAGGAGCATATTATAACCCGTCTGTTTAGCCTGACATCATGCAGGTGACAAAAAAAGCCCTGAACTGTCTGGTCTGCATTTATTCTGAATGTCTGAACCGTAAATGGGGAGAAATGGTGAAGGCACGAAAGGATCAGCGTAAGGGGAAAAATATTGATTTGCTCATTTGCACAGCATGAATTGTATTGCCCAGAAGATATGTGGCATTTGTGCTGCATAGGTGAATGCTGAACACATCTGTGTAGTGCTACATTTTTAAAGAAAAGTAAAAGCAAAGCAGCAATTTTTTTTATCACTTCCCTATTGTCAAAATTTGTATTTTTATTTGGTTTCAAATTTTTCCAACATATGAATAATACAAACTTTTGACAGAAGAACATTGGATTGGTACAGAAATATTATAAAACATTGCCGGGCCTACAAGGAAAAATAAAAAAAGGTGGAAATTGTCTTCACATCCACAGCAAGGAAAGAGAGACTATTCTTAGCAACATTTCAATTGGTCTCAACTGTTTTTTTATAACACTTTGCCTTCCTCTTCTGACTTCTTTCAGCTTGGAATTAAAAATGCAGTTTGATTGTTGGAGGTGGCTGAGACAGGCAGCCAGGCTTATTGTTACTTATTTCTTATCTTTCTATTGGGGCCTTCTCTTATTCAACTGTCAGCCTCTCATTTAAACCATTGTCTGGTTTCTAGGGTAAAATTGGTTTTAGCAAATTAAATTCGAGACTGCAAAGTTACCAAACAATAAGCTAAATAATTCCATACAATAACACAAAAAAAATTAAAATAAAGACCTGGTGCAAATTGTATTTTGAATTAAAGGCAAAGTATCCCTATAATGGGCTAAATAAATCCTATATAAGGACTATAAATAGACTAGAGTGGTTCCAAAAACAAGACAATAAGAAGAATAAAAAAAAGTAAAACATGCAGAACTTAACTTATGTTTTATTAAGAATTGGTCTTGGAGTACAGTCATTGGATTAATTCCGTTGTAAATGTAAAACAGAGATGCAGACACAGAATCGATCACTGGTATTTTTATTCATTTATTTATGTATTGTAAGTTGTTGATCCATATTAACAATGGAACCCCCCAATGACAGCTGGTCCCTCAGTTTGGTAGCCTATGTTCTAGAAGTAAATGGCCATTCTTTCATATGCCACCCCAGTAGGCTGTCACTGCAGCTCCGTGTGCATCTGCTTTCTATTCCCTACCTGCTAGGTCAGTACCATTCACTCTTGTGAGCATGACATGTGGCAATCAGTTTAGCATTCAAAGCCTATCAGACACTGTACATGTATGGATCCATTATTAGAAAACCATCTGCATCCATGTCCTTGACTTATTTATTTATTTTTTTTCAGAATATTAGGTTCTCAATTCAGTTTCTACTCTAGACCATTTTTACATTGTTACAAAATGTTTAAAAGTCAAAAAGTGAAGAATCTTACTTCAAATAAGCAGTACTGCAGACATTAGAAGTGCCATTAAAGCTGTCGCAAATTACTTACAATCCTTGTAGTTTTGCAACTGAAGGAACGTTTTGCCCATTGCCACAACAAGAACAATGTCATATTTATCCTTAATGAAGTGCCTCGTTTAATGCATATACATTTGGCAACAATTAACACAGGCAACAGATTAAAACCAAGTCATTATCGAAAGCAAAATTCCAGTTCTGGGGGGTCATGCAGTTTCAGGTGTGCTACCCACAATATTCAATTGCAAAACAAATTTGTAAGAACTTTCAGGGTTCAGAACAGCAGCAGTCCAACATCACTAACCTGATCAATTACTGTTTTTGGTCAAAATTATATTTCTACATGGCAAATAATTTACTAGTAGGTGTAGTAGAGTAAAAGAAAACCAACCGACTCAACAGTCATTACATGCATGCTGCAGAATCTGTGTAATTGAATCATTAATTGAGGCTTGTTCAAAATAATAATAGCTTTTTTCAAATAATAGCAGTGTGGAGATCAATTAGTGAGGTCATTAATTCTGTAAAAACTGGTGTCAATTATGTGCCCTTATTTAAGGAAGGAAGGCAGCAAATGTTGTGCATGTTGGTTATAGTGCATTTCTCTCTGAAAAAAATGTGTCATCCCAGAAGAACAGCGTACTTTAATTAAAAAGAAAATGATATAAGTGATGCTGCTCAGCTAAAATTATCTCAAATGCTTTAAAATGGCAACCAAAACCTGAAAGATGTGGAAGAAAATGGAAACCAACCATTCCAATGGATAGAAGAAAAGCAAAAATAGCAAAGACTCAGCCAATGATCAACTCCAGGAAAATCAAAGAAGGTCTACATTGACCTGTCAGTACTGTTACAATTAGAAGACACCTAAGTGAAGCTAAGTTATTGACAAGAAGCCCTCGCAATGTCCCATTGTTGGAAAAAAGACGTGCTATTTGTTACAGGTTACAGTTTTCCAAATAACACATTGACTGGCCTAAAGAGAAATGGTATTTTGTGGACTGATGAAAGCACGATTGTTCTTTATGGGTGTAGGGGCCATCATGATATGGGGATGCTTCTAATACTATGGTGCTGGACCTATTTATCACATACTGGGGATTATGTTTCAACTCATTAAAATACTTGAAGAGATCATGTTGCCTTATGCTGAAGAGCAAATGCCCTTGAAATGGGCAACAAGACAACGACCCCAAACATAACAGTAAACTAGCAACATCTTGGTTCAAGACCAAAAAGATTGAGGTTATGGTGTGGTCAGCCCAATCCCGGACCTTAATCCAATAGAAAAATTGAGGGATTACATAAAAAATGCTGTTTCTGAGGCAAAACCAAGAAATGCAAAAGAACTGTGGAATGAAACCGGTGCCAGAAGTTGGTTGACTCCATGCAACACAGATGTGCAGCAGTTCTCAGAAACACTGATTATACAACTAAAGATTAGTTCAGGGATTCAAAGGAAAGCAAAACTGTTAAAGATTTTCAGTTTATACAATGAATGTTTCAGCTTGTAAAGAAGATTTTTTAATATTCCCTTTTCTTCACTTTTCTGTAAAGGAATAACACAAATTTGATACATTTTGAGCTTTATTCACTTTTTTTTATTATACACACTGCTACTTTCTGAATACAACTGTATGTCATGCCAACACGGTTACACCGGGTGGCCTAAAATAGAGAGTACACTTGTGTTGCAGCCTCACCTACATGTTATACCCCCAAAAAGGAATCTGGGCAGAAATGGTTATGTATTTGTTCCCTACATTTGTCTGTAAAACAAAAATACATATGTCTGCATTGCATTTATGTTCTACAATTACTATTAGATGCAGAGGTACAACAGGTATTACATTTGGTTATATATTTATTTAACCCATTATAATGTGAACAACATGTAAACATAAGGAAGCTAGCAGCCCCACAATAAACACTATTGTGGCGTAACCTACATGTCAGCACAAATACGGGCAGCAAGACAAGATTTTATTTTGAAAGAAATTAAGATTTGTGTACAGCACATGTACTCTTTTATTGTTATGGTCAGACTATGGGAATAGTCAACAGGTATAGAAAACATTAAGGATTTTATATGTTAAGACACAAACGTGTGCACTGCCATTAACACTCCTGCAATAATCAACACAAAAAAAACCATGGCCTGCAGCAATGGCAGACAATGACTCACAAAGAAAGTGAATTGGCAAAGACATTTCCTTGCGACTTCAAAAACACATTTAATTGTTTTGCTTAAGGTAACAGCAATTTAAATACTTTTAATGAAACTTGAACCATGATTACACAAAAAGCTTGCATGTTTACTGAAGATCAAAATGCATTACTTATAGAGAGATTCAAGTCACTTAAGACTCCGGTTTTACAAAGCTGCTTTATGTGAAAGTATGGTAAAAAAAAAAAAAACATGAATTCAGACTGTTGTCATAGCCTAGGGTAAAATACTCATGGTAGAAACATGACAACAACAGGCATGTCTGTTTAGTAAGTCTGCATTAATTCACAAGTTATTATGCATTGCTTAGAGCACAAGGCAGTTTTCCAGTTAATTAGAAGGGGGTGGATAAGAATAAGTATTGCAGGCATTTATAAAATTACAGGCAGCACACACTTTTCACACAAGTGTAATTTATAGTGCATTTGATGCAACAACATTTATGCTTATAGTAATAGACATGTGCTTTGAAAGAAAGAAAGTGCCCTTGAATTTTAGTGAAACCAATGTGGATGTTGGAAACATCCACATTTTGCCTGCAATACATTTACAAGTGTTTATTTACAGATAGGCCTTTAGGGCTTATCTAAGACAAAAGCAATCAAGAGTGCTGTAAAAAAAAAAGGCTGCAACAAGAAAAGCACTGTTAAGAACAAATTAAAATATTCTATTAGCACCTACTGGTGGGTTACATCAATTTTGTTTGTCAAAAACTGTAGGCCACCAGATTCCCAAATGGAGATACTGCCATTTTGAATGACAGATGGAACACTACGTATCCTAAAATCATTCCTCTGGATATCCCAGATAGTTATCTTTGAAAATGAAGAGCTAAGATATATATATTTATCCATTGATTTCAGGGCAACCCTTTTGAAATAAAAAAATAAAAGTGGTATAAAGGTGATACCATTATTGGCTAACTAATATTAGTTAGCCAATAAAGATATCACCTTGATACCACTTTTGTTATTTTTTTTTTCAAAAGGGTTAGCCTGTAACATTTTTACTGGCTAACATGGTACAGCAACTTTACCTCCATTGTTTTCATTAATATGTCGCCATTTTAACTTAAATGTTTTACGATAAGCATCCCAAAAGCTTTCACTTGATTTTAAGTCCTTAAAGGGGACCTGTCACCCTAAGAAATAATTCAAAATTATTTTTATCATGTTAGTTGAGCAAATAAAAACTTACTTACACTACATTTATTATTTAAATGTTGCTTCTTTCAGTCTTGGAATTACACAATCACAGCACGCATTCAGCATCCATTTTGTGGACACTGTTATTAAGACAAGTTGTGTATCACACCAAAATCTTGTGTATGCGCCCGAATGGGGGACCTAATGCCCATACACATTGCCCTACACAACTATAGAGTTTGAGGAGGAAGGGGGAATGTGGGGAAAGCATTGTCGTCTAGGAAGTGCTGAATGGAAAGTGAAAGTAATTTTCTGCCCCACCTCTATGCCTTAGTTGGGGCAGGTAATATTTGATTGACAGCTCAGATATTTAAACACCTTTATAACAGGTATGGATGCTTTCATAAAAAAAACTATTTGGGTTCCATGTTTAATTTGCAAAAGACTTTCATTATACAGCTTTTTATGTGTAGATGACAGGTCCACTTTAAATACCAGAAAGCGTTATATTTACAGATGTCCCCAAAAAGCAGTCTCTCCTATTTGCTTTAATTAAGTTCAAATTATAAGTTTCACAAGTGACATCTGATTGCTCAGCCCTGTGCTCTGCTGTGACTCTGCGTTTAGTTCTTGATACAAGCCAGAAGCAGCTGATAGAGTATGTAAATAAGTCAGTAGCGAAGTGCATTTTTAAATGAGTTTTTAAAACATATTTTAATGATTTGAGTTTTAACTGCCCTTTCACAAAGTCATTACCAGAAATGGTGCGGCTCAGTTTCCCTCATATAATCGGCACTAATGGAAACCGCCTGTTGCTTATTATGAAAGGCAGTTTTGATTCTTGTCAATAGCAGGAGGACCAGAGGGTATCAGCCCTTTCTTCACCATCTGAAATAAGCCAGTTGTACCATTGGCCTAAGCCTTTATTATTCTCAATCTTTACATTTATATACATACAAGATGTTTAGCATACAAGACTTGTTATTGCTGTAAAACAGTACTGAGCAGTACAAAGCAGTACTCCACTATCTGCAATGTCTATCAGTTTTAGGGGCAGATATATTAGGGGTCGAATAGTAAATTCGAATTTGTTTTTGTGTCAAAATTCACACATTTGAATTTTAATCCCCAACTCAAATGTAAATTAGAATTTGAGATTTATCACATCTCGACCATGAAAACAGTTCTAAAGCTGGCCATAGACGCACAGATCCTATAGATGATTCGAACTGTGTGGAGAGTGCCGACATCCTTCGTCCAGCAGAGATCGGTTGTTTGGTCGATCGGACAGGTTTGGTTTTGACCCGACCGATCACGCCGGAGCCCATTGCACATCGTAATCGGATCGTTCGGCCATACGGCCGAACGTTCAGATTACACCCGATATAGCCATGCCCGTTAATGGCATATCGGGGAAAGATCCGCTTGTTTGACGATGTCGCCAAATGAGCAGATCTTTGCGTCTATGGCCACCTTAACTTGATACTTCATTGAGTTCATTTACAAGTCCATGGCACAAGTTCATTGAACCATTTGAATATGTTAATTGCCTTCCTGACATTCAAGTTTTTTTCGGAGGAAAAATTCTATTCAAATTTGATTAGATCTTTCAGGTCGGGACTATTTGATCAAATATTAGACATTCAAAAATTTTTCTTAAACAACCTCCCATTCGAGTTGTGAGTATATTTGAATTTATTAGAGTAAAAAATTCACATAAATTTGAGATTTGACCTTTGATAAATCTGCCTATTAATGTACAATGTATATTTATTCAAAAGCCTGGCAAGCGAGATTTCATAAAGTGATATTTGATTTGCATTTTTAAGTAAATCCTGAGAACAAAGAAATTTGCATTGAAAATTGCATTGGTAAATTGTCTTAAAAATCAAAGAATCCAAAACTACAACGCCCACCTGGTAAAAAGGTACATGGTGTAGGCCATACTGGACATACTTTGTCCATTTCTGACCACTTCATTCTCTTGATCATCCCATTTTTCTGCATCAGAATCCACATCTGAACTAAGCAAGCGCAGTTCTAGTCCCAACTTGGCAATTTTCCCTTGTTCCTGCATGTAAGAATATTTTTGACATAATTATACATTATTATGAATGAGTCATAATTATGTATTGTTTTTGTGCTAATGTACCAGCAGTTCCACATTCAAAACAGACACTAGGGATGCTATGTACTTGCCAAATAGGGGTTTGGATATGTACTTATCCAAACCCACAGAAGATCTATCTTAAACAAAATTAAATATGCACTTCTGGGGGCTTAGCTTTACTGTACAAAAACATATTGTGTCACTAAGCACTTATAAAGTGTAAAAATGCAAGCAGCCTTATTTTCGAAACATTGGATGAGCACCTACAAGCACAGGTACTCGCGTTCAAGTACATACACTTTGCATTCAGAGTGACCTATGTATGGTAGCACTGTATTCATGAGAAGCAGACTGGAGTGGAGGCATGTAGTCCTCTTCTAACTTACTAATCATTCATATGTGCAGAGCTACAAAGGAGCCTTTACTTGCCACCTGACAGGCATAAAAGACAGGGCAGCCTTGTACCTGCCTGAGCTTCTATGATCATGGTTACACCGACATTACATTGTGATGGTTGCAGACTGTAGCCATTGTGCCATATAATAATACTGTTCCATTTTAACCATAGGAAAGTGGCCCTTATACAGGTTATGGAACTGTAAGCAGCCTTCACAATTAACACCACAAAGCACCAATTATAATAGATCACATCACTAATTGACATTTATATTTACCAGGTTATTCATGAATTTCTTTACTTTAGAGGGGCAAACACCACTTTTTAATAATCTAATTCTTTAAAGGAATTCTCTCATGACTGTCATGATTTTAATTGTTTACTTTCAATTTTTAAATTACACAGTTTACTGTTGTTGGTGTGGAGGCAGCCATATCAGTGCTTTATGACTGAGCCTGAACCGGAACTAGAGGGGGACGGGCCCTGTCGCAGGACGCGCAGCCGGGCCCCCGTCCCCCTCCGTACACCCGGACCTGGCCCGGGAATATGTGCCGCATTTCTGTTGATTGGCTCCTGATGGTCTGTTGGGAGGGCGGGGAGGGAGCAGACATCTCTCCAACTTGCAGTGTAGCAGTAAAGAGTGACTGAAGTCTATCACAGCACAAATCACATGGTTTGGGGGCACTTGAGAAATGGACATCATGTCTAGCCTCATGCCAAATTTCAAAATTAACTATAAAAAAATATGTTTGCTCTTTTAAAAATGGATTTCAGTCCAGAATTTTACTGGAGCAGCACTATTAACTGTTGCGTTTTGACAAAAAAAACATGTCTTTATTGAGGACTCACAAATGCAGCTATTTAATAAATTCAGATTAAGGTACAGTATGTAATTGATGTCTTTTATAATATTAACATTCTTGAGAAAAACTAAAATAAGAAGACATAATATCAGGTTTTACTTACCTCAGCATCAAGCTTCACTGGCTTTAATGTTTTCAGATTTGAATTATGTTTCTGCAGAGAAACAGATACTTTTATGATTACAGGCAAATAACTATATCCAGCAGTGTGAAGCAAAAAAGTTTGCTTCACACAGTCTTAAAAAGTCTTATAAACACAACTTTCCCCCCTCCCTTATGTGGTGTCTTGGAGGAGAACTGTAGTACATGAAAGGAATAGTTTGCCATCATTGGAAGGGCACTTGTAAGTTTAGTATAATCACCTTGGGTACTCATAAAAGATGTTAGCTAATGCAGCTCAAATGGGAATGCTCCAATCCATGGAGATAGAGGTGCTGATTTACAGTTGCGTAAAAAAAATTGGCACTTTTTCGCAGACAATGCAGCAGATTTTTGAGGAAATAGATGAAAATAAAAATTCTATGGTATTTACATACACAAAAGAAGGCTCTATCGTAAGAAACCCAAGACCACCACATTGCTAAAGGCAGAAACATAAAGGGGAACTATCATACAAATGAAAATTAATATAAGCATCATCAGACTGAAATAAGAAACTTTCTAAATACCGGTACAATCAAATATTCGGCACCATTTATGAAATAATCAAGTTTGTTCACTATCCCTCTCTCAGCATCAGTTTCTCTTCATTCTCTCTTCATGCAGAAGTTGGGTGTCAGATAATCATTGACAGTTAGATCTTATAAGATATATTGGATTTAACTGTCAATAAATATCTGACACCCAACTGCTGCATGAAGAGAGAATGAAGAGAAACATGTTGAGAGAGGGATAAAGATAAACTTGATTATTTCAGAAATGGTACAGAATTTTCTAATTGATTATATTTAGAAAACTTCTTATTTCAGTGTGCTGAAGCTTATATAAAATTTTAATTTTCATGATAGTTCCCCTTTAATGAGCCCCCCAACTCTAGATCAACTGTCAAACCAAGATCCTCTATTTTTCTTGTAAAATAAAATCTCAATAACACAGGTATGATAAATCTTTATATTACTGCTCGAGATCAGTGAGGATGCAGTTAAATACTACTACTCTTTAACTTTGGTTGTTCTATAAATTTCATACTAAATAATACTAAAACAGATTGGTTTGAAATAAAAGGAAAATTGCTTCCTTGAGTCTGTGGGTTCTTTATTATATTAAAGGAAGCTGAAATTTGCTGACTTAATTATTTTCTATTTCCTACTGCAAAATTCATCTGATAACCAATAGAAAGATATTTATTTTCCTTCTACATATATTTCCTCTTGATGCCATAGGTTTTTTTAGAGGAGGATAATTTTGAGAATCTCCCCCCGTAATAATTTCTGAATAGGCATTAAAATAACAATCTCAGCACATGTTAATTGCACTCTATTAAAGTTTATTTTGAATTTCAAGCACCCACAGTCCTGACTAATGGTGGCAAGATTAGATAGCTTTGGCTAGTATTTCATTTCCGTTGCATGTAGTTATCAGACTTCCCCTTGGCAAAGATTAATACGCCCTAGAATTTGTGCAGTAATCAGAGCTAACAAATACAAGCGTTTCCAGATGGCTGGGCTAACTTTTGAAATCAGCATATCATGCTATAGAGAGATACTCATTCTTAACCCCCAGAAAAGGAAAAAGAAATTTGCTGGTAGCAGCAATACTTAGATTAATTCCTGCAATAAATGTTGAAGTTTGTTAAAATATATATAGCAGACGCATTGGCTGGTTTCCAACAGATAAGCAGGGCTGTACAGCTATATGCCTTTACGGGATAATGTAACAAACAATGCAATGTTCACTAAAGTCTAGTAATCCATAACCACCAGTTGTTTCTTTTTAACACAGGTTAACAGTAAATACTAACTCCTGCTTGCTGTTGAGGTAGTATTTACTAGAACAATAGCAAACTTTGAATATTTTATTACATTACCCTTACACATTTAGGGACAAGTCTTTGCTGCTTTAGCCTTTTTGTAATACAAAAATAATAGAGTAATTTGTATGGCAACAGGGCTGCCCACTACCAATACATCCAGCAACTATGAAGAAAGGGTAAAATACAAGATAATTTTTAAACTTACAGTTTGAAACCTTCATCCCCTCTATCCACCCATCATGTATAAAATTCACCCATGATTTGCTAGTTACACTGTCCACTTTATACACAAATTCAGAAAGTGAACTGCAACAATGCTCCAATTTACAGATTTCCATATATAGTAACTACTAATGATACTGTTGGCACTGCAATAAATGTCAATCTATAAAAAGAAACCTCAAAAAAAAAAAAAAAGGAAAAATTATAAAAATATAATACATTGGATTTGTATAGTTAATTTTAGACTTCAATTGTTACTGTGGTCTATGTCTTCAAGTACGTTAGCTGGAACTGAGGAGTGGTCTTCTGGTGTTCAAAACAAATCAAGAGTTCATGCTCACTGGGTTAATGGATTACTTAGCTGATTGCCGTCATAAATATAATGAATAAGGGATGGTGTAAGATGAAAACTGTAGATGTACAGAACAAATTTGTAAATTGTCAGTGCTTACTCTGTTCTGCATAGTGTAGACAACAGATCTGAAATAAGAAGTTCAAATATATTTTTAGATGGTAAACTCTGTCAGACAAAGCCTCCTGCATTACAGGACATGTTCGATGTATACAGTGATATAACGTATATCGCTGCACAATATAAATTTATATTATAGCGCATGAAAATACATAGGGACGTGTCAGCATTACTAAAGAGCTGAGGAGATGAAAATCTTTGTAGCCAAAAGCCAAATAGTACTTGCAAGAGCTGCCATTCCGATAATGCTAAAGGCTCTGTGTTGTTTGTGAATAGCTCTGGGCTGGAGGCAGTGCTGGCCTTCCATTGGTCAGAGTACTGTTTTAAATTGTAATTAGCCTAGGAAGGACTGCACGCTCCCAGTACAGTGTTTTAAAAGGAAAACAATGCGGCTTCCTCTACTTCTTTTCCTTATGCACACGTACGGCTGGACTAGGGGTTGCTCGGGTGATTTTGGTGCCTTAACTCTTTACTTATACTTACGTATACTACTTATACCTTTCATAAAGAGAAATAACTCCTCTCTCTAAATGTCTGCTCAAGGAAGAAAATATTTTTTTTTAAAGGGATTCTGTCATGGGATACATGAACCTCATGAAGAATACTGTACTGTAACTCACTTTTCAAAGATGAACAGAATATTTTTTTATATCTTTTATTGAAATCTTATTCCTTATATTCCACAAGGGGTGTTTCTTCACCCAAGACTCCACAATCACTGAAAGGAAGGCTTTTATTTCCACTTAGGAATTTTATAAAAATATTACTGCATGCCTTATTTTTTATTGTAAATGTTGTATTTCACGTCTAACCTATAGTTGTGTTCAGAATAATAGCAGTGTTTTTAAAAAAAGTGACTTAAGCTCAAAATCCGTATAATAGCTTTTATTTCCATACACACAAATGGATTGGGAACACTGCACATTCTATTCCAAATTAAAACATTAAGAAAAAATTATAAAATTTGTGTTATTCCTTTACAGAAAGTCATTATAAAGGGAATATTAAGTTGTTCCAAAAATACAAGTTTCTGCATTCTTCTTTACAAACTCAAAGATTCACTGTATTAACTGAAACATTTTCGAGATTTTGCTTTCATTTGAATCACTGAGCGAACCACGGTTTCTGAGAACAGCTGCACATCTATGTTGCATGGAGTTGACCAACTTCTGGCACCTTCCACAATTCTTCTACATTTCTTGGTTTTGTCTCAGAAATAAAACTTTTTATGTAACCCCACACGTTTTCTATGGATTAAAGTCAAGGGATTGGTCTGGCCACTTCATAAAGTCAATCTTGTTGGCCTGGAACCAAGATGTTACTTGTTTACTGATGTGTTTGGGTTCTTTGTCTTGTTTAAACACCCATTTCAAGGGCATTTCCTCTTCAATATAAGGTAACACGACCTCTTCAAGTATTTTGATGTATCAAAACTGATCTATAATCCCTGGTATGTGATAAATAGGACCAACACCATCGTATGAGAAACTTCACCATATCATGATGCTTGTGCCACCATACTTTACTGTCTTCACAGTGCACTTTGGTTTGAATTCAGGGGTCGACAAACTGTGTGCTGCCCCTAAACCCAAAAAGAACAATCTTGATTTCATCATTCCACAAAACGTTGCACCATTTGTCTTTAGGCCAGTAAATGTGTTCTTTGGCAAATTGTAACCTCTTCAGCATGCCTTTTTTCAACAATGTGACATTGCGGGGGCTTATTGCTGAAAGCTTGGGGTTACATAGGCGTTTTCTAATTGTAACAGTACTCACAGGTAACTTGAGATCTTCCTTGATCTTACTGGAGCTCATCATTGGCTGAGTCTTTGCCATTTCGGCTATTCTTCTATCCATTGGAATGGTAGTTTTAGGTAGTTTTTCTTCCGCGTCTTTCAGGTTTTGGTTGTAATTTTAAAGCATTTGAGATCATTATAGCTAAACATCCTATAATTATTGCACTACTTTATATGTTTCCCCTCTCCAATCAACTTTTTAATCAAAGCACGCTGTTCTTCTGAACAATGTCTAGAATGACCCATTTTACTCAGATTTTCAGAGAGAAATGCACTATAACCAGCATGCACAACATTTGCTGCCTTCCTTCCTTCCTTCAATAAGGGCCGTTTTCACAGAATGAATTACTTCACTTCACACTGCTTTTATTTTGAAAAATCCTCAATTAATGATTCGATTACACAGAATCAGTAACATGCATGTCATGACTGTTGGTTTTCTATAACTCTGCTACACCTACTAGTAAATTATTTGTCATGTAAAAATATAATTTCTACCAAAAACAATGATTGATCAGGTAAGTGATGTTGGACTGCTATTATTCTGAACACAGCTCTATGGTGATGTTTCTCTCCATGCACTGGCTTTTGGAAATCTGACTACCATCCCTATCAATGGAGGGGATGCAGTCTTCTACTTTGCGAACTTGTTGGCAAAATGATGACGCTTGACCCTAACAATAGAAATGACCACTGACGTTGTGTGCATGCTTTTGTATTACATCAGACACAAAGGTTAAAGCTCTGAAAGGTAGAGACTTGCAGTTAATTGAATGTGATACTCTTGGGGACTCAATTTCTGTGTTATACTGATTGGTTATCTGGACTCATGGTGGTTTATCTCTGTTTTTTATCTGTTTCTCTGTTTAAAAAAAAACCTCAAACTGAATACCCTTAATTTACCAATAAAACTTCTCCAAAAAAAAAAAAAACCGGTGAGCAAAAAGTCGTGACAGAGTGTCAATTTAAATCGTGCAACTTTTTCGATTTTGTCACCCCGAAAAAACGAGCATGCACGCCTGAAACCAGCCAGTGAAGTTAAAACTGAAGCTTATTGCATGTTACCAAAATTACACGTGTAAAATGGAATAAACTTCAGATTTAACTTCACCGGCTGGCTCCAGGAGTGTGTGCTGTTTTTTTCTGGCTGTTTCCTCATCTCAAGTTACGGGTTTGGGGCACGGCACCCGGGCCACCTATCATTATTGGCGAGTGCGGAATAAAAAGCTTATTTCACGTTTATTGTACTGTTTAAATTGCGTTTGAAGGGGACGGACCTGGGGTTTATACACCCAGGTCTTTTTCTCCATCGTGTGAGCTACAGTCAATGTTTATTGCGGTTCCACATTTATGCTCAGAGTTTTTATTTTTCTGTGCTAAAAATTTCAAATGATCAACTTTTCGCTATAGGATTATAGCTGGTTTTGTATATAAATACTCCAAAAACTCTTCAAAGGCTTAAGAGTATAATAACTCTCCAAAAATTCATTTCTCCCCTCTAAACTTTATGTCAAACCTATCAACTTCAAATTTAACTGAGTCACTATGGAACTGCTTACGGACTTCTAAGTAGTCTCTGTTGTCTAATATACTGTAAATGAGGGCAATGAACAGGCGTCATTACTTTTCCACCGATATGCACTTTTGTTTCACAGAACCCAAATCCCATAAGGAAACTGCATATATAGCACCTAAAGCATGAGAACAAATGGTATATTAAAAAATCTCTTTCAATTAATGCAGTGTGATCAAACTACTACTGTTAACTTTTGCTGTCATCCTGGCATTTCAATACATAGTTATTTTGTACTTTGAATTTTTGATTATAGTAATTTGCATGAAAATATAAAAGGGAAATAAAACTTCCTTTACCTCCCGAAGTGGTAGTTTGGAAAGGCACATTAAATGCATCACGATTGATCATCAACAATGAGCTCAGATAAACTCTGCCCTTTTCAGCTGTCACTCAGATTAATGTGAGCTAAATGTGCTATTGATTCATTTTATTCAGATCAAAGTTAACTGCAAGGTACTAATAGATAAGAATATATTTCTCATATTTTTATGCATATATTTGACAGTTACGTAATGCAAAATCTCAATCACAAAACTCTCCTATCTCTAGCTATCTTTCCCCTTTTCCTAAAGTGCCTGGTTCATTGATCACTTTTTACTTTTTATTTTGTCTACCCAACCTCAAAACCTTTTTGTTCTTTTAATCTGGTGTTTAATCTAAAGCTTTTAGGGTGGTGGCACACGTAGCGTGAGGCAATTCAGGCGACGAAGCGATCTGAGTGGCATCCCGCCGGCAAGTCACATTCTTGTCGCTGGGCAATTAATCTCCCCGGAAGGCTACATGTGCCACCACCCTTAGCTGTTATGATATTGTCACATATCTTTAACCCTGTTATAAGCTAATGGGGAACTGATCAAATTAGATGGAATCAACATTTCTTATAAATCAAACAGGAACGACAATGGAAATAATTTTATCATTTATTCATAATTTTCCTATTATAGTAATTTTTGTAAATATAAGCTAAGAAAAATGTTAACTATTTTGTAGAATAGTGTTCAATGTGTCACTGTAATGGAATCTGAGCTGGATAACCAAGATGGCGTCCAAGATGGTGGCTCCCTGGTTCCTCACGGACGCAGACGGATGATGTCGACCTCTTCCCACACTCTGATTGGTCGCCGGCGACGGAATGGGCATCGGCGTCAATAATGGGCGCCGGCGTCAGTCGCACACGTCAGCGCGTCAGTCGCTGACGTCAGCGCGTCCGCGCATACGTCATGACGCCGATGCGTCCAAAATTGGCACCAAACCTGGGCCTTTATAAGGGAACTCCGGACAATCATCAGTGCCCAATTATAGGTTTAGTTTACTACTCCTGGGTGTGATTCATTGCTAACTTCTTGTCTATTGTGTACCGACCCTTGCCTGGAATTCTCGACCTTGAACCTCTTCTCATCCTCTACTGTACTGCGAACTTGGACATTGTTATTTTCCTCCCTTGGTCCTCACTACTCCTGAGGCCTTTGGCCTTACATTATAATTGGGCCATGGACCCGTCGGAGGAGAATCCTGCGCCGCCTGATGTCGGTGGAGCGCTTCGTGGTCTGGCATCCCGCATGCAGTCCTATGAGGTACAGCAATCTCACTTTGGTCAGGCTTTGGAATCCATTCTTGCTAAACTGTCGGAGCTAACACCTGCCGATCCTATTCCTGCACCGGTACCTGTGGTTCCGCTTCACGCCACCGAACCCCGCATTCCGGCTCCCCCACTCTACAGTGGTGATCCTACAGCTTGCCGTGGGTTTATTAACCAGTGCGAGGTCCACTTTGCACTCGCACCCAGCCAATTCCTGTCGGAACGAGCCAAGGTGGGCTTCATATTCTCCCGTCTGCAAGGGAAGGCATTGGAGTGGGCCTCGCCTCTATGGGAAAAGGAGGATCCCATTATCGATAATGCCCGAGCCTTCGTCCGGGAACTTCGTGTGGTCTTTGATGCTCCGGGTCGTGCCACTGCTGCCTCCGCACGCCTGTTCCATCTTCTACAGGGAACTCGCTCAGTCTCGGAGTACGCCATTGAGTTCCGCACCTTGGTTGCAGAGACTTCGTGGAACAACGACGGGTATCACGCTGCCTTTCACAACGGCCTGGCGATACGTATAAAGTCTGATCTGGTGTCCAGGGAAATTCCATCCCGTTGGGAAGATCTAGTCGCCCTGGCCATAAAGGTAGATACTCGGCAGAGGGAGTTTCAAGCTGAACTCGACAGAGAGCACTCCCCAACCAAAAGATTCCACAAGTTCCAACCTACTCTGGCTCCTCGTTTTCAAAGACCCTTCCTTCCCAACCCGGCTTCCACCTTGTCTTCTCCAAATCCTGCGGTTCCTGCCTCTTCTTCCCTGCCTTCGGAAGAACCAATGCAGATCGGACGGGCTCGTCTGACCGAACAGGAAAAGCTTCGGAGAAGGGCTGCTGGACTTTGCCTTTACTGTGGTGGAAAATCCCACTTCGCCTATGAGTGTCCAGTGAAGCCGGGAAACGCCAACACCTAGGTAAGACTGGGGAGACTTACCTGGGTGGAATTGGTCCCTCTCCCCATTCTTCTGCTCAACGCTTCCTCCTTCCTGTGCAGATTCGTTTTGGAACCCAGACGATTTCCTCTGAGGCTTTCCTTGACTCCGGCGCAGCTGGGAATTTCATCGATAAGGTCTTCGCAGAAAGCCATTCCATTCCTCTGCGATCTCTGGCTGTTCCTCTTCGAGCTTTGGCGATTGACGATCGTCCACTTTCCTCCGCTACAATTTCCCACTCCACCGATGAACTTTCCGTTATTGTGGGATCTATGCACCTTGAAAGATTGTCCTTCCTCCTAATCGATTGTCCTTCTACTCCCATTGTACTTGGTCTGCCCTGGTTGAATATTCATAACCCTGTAATCGATTGGGCTTCTTCTCAGATCTCCCGCTGGAGTTCCTTTTGCCAACAGAACTGTTTACCTACCAAATCTATTATTAAAGTTTCATCTGTGTCTTCCAATTCTTCTTTGCCCCCTGTGTATCAAGCCTTCTCTGATGTCTTCAATAAAAAATCTGCCGAAGTCCTGCCTCCCCATCGTCCTTATGATTGCCCCATCGAACTTCTTCCTGGAACCATGCCTCCCAGGGGTCGCATTTATCCACTGTCTCCTTCTGAAACCTGTGCCATGAAGGAGTACATTCAAGAGAATCTGCAAAGAGGCTTTATTCGTCCTTCTTCTTCCGCGGCTGGAGCCGGCTTCTTCTTTGTAGAGAAAAAAGATGGAGGTTTGCGGCCCTGCATTGATTATAGAGGTCTGAATAAAATCACGATTAAAAATCGTTATCCCCTTCCTCTCATCTCCGAGCTGTTCGACCAACTCAAAGGGGCTTGTCTTTTCACCAAGTTAGATCTTCGTGGGGCGTATAATTTAATCCGGATCAGAGAAGGAGATGAATGGAAGACCGCATTCAACACCCGGGACGGGCATTATGAATATCTGGTGATGCCATTCGGTCTCTGTAACGCTCCCGCGGTCTTCCAAGAATTCGTAAATGACATTTTCAGAGATTTACTGGGCCAGTACGTGGTGGTGTACTTGGACGATATCCTTATTTTTTCCAAAAATCTTGCTGAGCATCGTCTTCAAGTCCAAGAAGTCCTTTCCCGTCTGCGGAAAAATAACTTATTTGCTAAATTGGAAAAATGTTCCTTTGAAGTATCGTCCATCTCTTTCCTTGGGTACATCATATCTCAACAGGGTTTTAGAATGGATCCTGCCAAGATCTCCGCTATCCAGGACTGGCCTCTCCCCACCAGTGTTAAAGCCATCCAAAGATTTATTGGTTTTGCGAATTATTATAGACAATTTATCAAGGGGTTTTCTTCCAAAATTGCTCCCATTCTTTCACTTATCAAAAAAGGGGGTAAGCCTCAGCAATGGCCACCTTCAGCTTTGGAAGCATTCAAGGATCTTAAAACTTCGTTTTCTTCTGCCCCCATTCTTCGACACCCTGAACCATTTCAGCCATTTTTTATTGAAGTCGATGCCTCAGATGTCGGTGCCGGAGCAATTTTGTCCCAAAGAGTGTCTACTGATGGGAAGCTTCATCCTTGTGCTTTCTTCTCTAAGAAATTCACCTCATCCGAACAAAATTATGATGTTGGAAATCGAGAGTTGCTGGCCGTAAAACTTGCCCTAGAAGAATGGAGACATTTGTTGGAAGGTTCTTCTATCCCTGTGACCATCTATACAGACCACAAAAATCTTGAATATATCCAATCACTCAAACGCCTCAACCCTCGTCAGGCCAGGTGGGCACTATTCTTCTCCCGTTTTAATTTCATTCTTACTTTTCGGCCTGGTGTTAGAAACAGGAAGGCAGACGCTCTTTCCAGAAGTTTTCTCATTGAAGATCTCGCTTCCATCGAACCAGAGTCCATTATACCTCCTACAAAAATCATCGCTGCTCTATTTCCATCATTGGCCTCCCAGTTATTGTCTGTTCAACCCTCTGCTCCTGCGGGAACCCCTCCTGGTGTTGCCTTTGTTCCCCCTGATCTCCGTCATTCCATTTTGGTTCAGTCCCACAGTTCCAAGCAGGCCGGGCATCCTGGAATCAAGAAAACCACTGAACTTCTGTCTCGTCTTGTATGGTGGCCTTCCCTAAGAAAGGATGTCAAAGACTTTGTTTCTTCTTGCTCTGTGTGTGCTGTATCCAAATCTGGGCGTTCCCCTCCCAAGGGGTTACTCTTACCACTACCCATTCCTTCTAGCCCATGGACTCATTTATCTATGGACTTCATCGTGGACCTCCCTAACTCATCTGGTTACACTGTTATTTGGGTGGTAATTGACAGATTCACTAAAGTTGCACACTTTACTCCCCTTCGAAAACTTCCCTCTGCTCCTGAACTTTCTTCATTATTCATTAAACACATTTTCCGCCTCCATGGTTTCCCTGCCGAAATTGTCTCTGACCGTGGTTCCCAATTTGTTTCTAAGTTCTGGAGATCCCTGTGTAAAGCCCTTGGTGTTTCTCTTCAATTTTCATCTTCATACCATCCACAGTCTAATGGAGCAGCAGAAAGGGTTAACCAGGCCCTTGAACAGTTTCTTCGATGCCATGTATCACTGTGCCAAGATGATTGGGCGGACCTGCTTCCCTGGGCGGAATTCGCACATAACAATGCATTACACGTTTCCTCCGAAAAGTCCCCTTTTTTCTGTATGTACGGTCTTAACCCTTTGGCTTTTCCTCAGGATTTATTACTTACCAATGTCCCTGCCGCCAACGACCAAGCTGCTCACATGTCGGCCATCTGGCACGCTACGGTCGTCAATCTGGAAAAAAGTTCCCTGGTCCAGAAAAGGTTCGCGGATCAAAGAAGAATCCCTTCCCCTTTGTACGCACCTGGCGATAAGGTTTGGCTATCCACCCGAAACATTCGTCTCAAAGTCCCCTCTCCGAAACTTGGTCCCAAGTTTATTGGTCCCTTCTCCATCTCTGAGATCATCAACCCGGTGGCTGTCCGTTTACAACTTCCCTCAGAGATGCGGATTCCAAACGCATTCCATGTCTCCTTGCTCAAACCTGCAGGTACTTCTTCTTCTTCTTCTTCCTCAGTTCCTGTCTTGGTGGACGGACATCAAGAATTCGAGGTGAAAAGAATCTTGGACTCCCGGATTTCGAGGGGCACCCTACAATACCTCATTGAATGGAAGGGGTTCGGCCCTGAGGAGTGCTCCTGGGTAAGAAATTCAGACGTCCACGCCCCTCTCCTGGTCCAAAAATTCCACCGGCAATTTCCTTCTAACCCAGGTGGTCCGGAGGCCCCCCCTAAGGGGGGGGGTACTGTAATGGAATCTGAGCTGGATAACCAAGATGGCGTCCAAGATGGTGGCTCCCTGGTTCCTCACGGACGCAGACGGATGATGTCGACCTCTTCCCACACTCTGATTGGTCGCCGGCGACGGAATGGGCGTCGGCGTCAATAATGGGCGCCGGCGTCAGTCGCACACGTCAGCGCGTCAGTCGCACACGTCAGTCGCACACGTCAGCGCGTCCGCGCATACGTCATGACGCCGATGCGTCCAAAATTGGCGCCAAACCTGGGCCTTTATAAGGGAACTCCGGACAATCATCAGTGCCCAATTATAGGTTTAGTTTACTACTCCTGGGTGTGATTCATTGCTAACTTCTTGTCTATTGTGTACCGACCCTTGCCTGGAATTCTCGACCTTGAACCTCTTCTGCCTGGACTGATCTTGTTGCCTGTTTTCGACCATTCTTCTGTCTCATCCTCTACTGTACTGCGAACTTGGACATTGTTATTTTCCTCCCTTGGTCCTCACTACTCCTGAGGCCTTTGGCCTTACAGTCACTATTGTTAAAATCCACACAACAAATTGTCAAATTAGGCAGGTCACTTGGCTGTAAAGGATACCACAGCAGAGAATACGAATTTTTCTAACAAAAAAAAAGAAGCCTCAGCAGCAACATGTCAGAAGGGATCAGACATGCTCGGGGGTTATTTATTTAAGTCAGTTTTTTTCTGGTCAGACTTTTAATGAGAAAAACACACGTCGGATTTTTTCACAGTTTTATCGAGTTTTTTTCCCCCACAAGAATTTTTTCGTGAAAATATAGTGCTAAATAGGAGGCAGAAGTCTGTATAGATTTGGACTGAATAATTTTCAGAACATAGTGAGAACATTTCAGATTTTGATAAGTAATCCCCTAAATATCTTCAAGCTTCTTCTAAGGTTGTTACCTGTGTTTTTGGCCACCAGGGACTCTGAATTTTTGGAATTCATTCTGAAAACCCATCATTATGACAACAATGTTTCACAAACATTTCAGTATTTTAATTTCCAACTAAGATATTAAATATCTAAATTTTTTGTTCCAGGGTTTCTGTGGTTCTAAAAACTTTTATAGTCGGTTGTGGATTTTGTCTTTGTACTCTTTTTGGGGTTATTTAACACACAGAAGAAAGGATTTTATTGCTTGTTCTTTGCGTTATGGATATCAGCATCCATATAAGTATGGAAAAGCTATGCTGTAATGGTAATTCCAACCCAGAGCAGCCAAATTGCTTACTGGACCAGATGTAAGGAGTATTTTTGGTGCAATATGGGAATCCTCGAATTCCCCTATTTTATATGCACCTGCACTCTTATTTGACAGAATTTTATCAGTATAAGAATATAAGCAATCTTGGGCATATATAAAAATTCTCACACATCATTTGTAAGTAGGTGAGAAGTTTACTTCATCTTTTCTCTGGTTACTGTGAGGTTTTGGTGCCCTTCTCATATTTTGTTAGCTCTGCTGAATAGCCACGCACAGCACCGACTGCTTAATCCCTCAAAATGTTTTGAAGTTTTTTTTTATTCTCTTTCACTTTTTTAGAACAAATAAGCAAAAAGGACATTTAATCATGAACATTTGTATATATTATGTATTTCTATGACTCTTACACAGCATTTAACAGAGATCATTCATTATTTCTCTCAGTCCATGCTGCCCCATCCAATCGAAAGTCCTTTTCACATTCACACAACATTCAGGTGTCAATTAACTGTTTTTGGAGCGTAGGAGACAAATTAGAGTACTCAAAACCAACCGACACAAAAACCTAAACACCTTCAGAATCCAACTCCAGACCACTGAGCCACACTGCTACCCTATATAAAGCAAAGGTTTAACAACTAATTCTTTCTAAGGTATTCTCCATTCCAGTTTATATTCCCTCTACTTATAAGTCCTAAAAACAAAGAGATTTTAAAACCATTAAATATAAAATCAAGCAAGATAATGTATGGCTTACCCCTGGTCTTGGAAGTGAAAGATAGCCACGCTTTTCTCCTGGAAGAAATAAAAGATTAAAGATTAGCAGAATACATTTTTTTCCTCTAAAGTCGAAGGCCATGGGCACACAGAGTATTGGTTTGGCTTATTTTTTGGGCCAAGCTCCTTCACCAGCTCTCAGATGGACTTTTGGCCCAAAAATGCCTGATTTTGCATTTTCCGGATCAATCTTTTCAGTGCAGATACACGGAAATGATGGAGAGGGGATCTGCCTTCCGAAGATCCACAGGTGGAGAGCAACATAACCAACTGTGTGTACCCAGGGCCTAATATCACACCTGTTTTTTTACCACTAGCAAAAAAAATCTGGCAAAAAAAAATGCCATTAAAGTCCAAATCTGAAACACAAACATTTTGGCCTTGGTGTCAGGTCGGTATTAGCCTAAAGTGGCAACAGCATTTTTACTCAAACATTTAAATACTGTAAACAGCAATAGATGTGAATTCTAGTTGTGACTGCCTCTTGATACTCATTACAGGACAAACCTGGAGCATCAATTAGTAAATAGGAATTTTGAGGAAAGTACAGTGATGAAGTAAACAATTAGTAATTTTAATGCAACACAAGTTGCATAAAAATATTTTTGTTGTTTTGTTTGTCAAAGAAGAATTAAAATCTGCAATTAAGGTCTGGAGACTTTAAATGTATTTTCTGTTCTTCAAAGCAGAATGAAAGATGTGAGAGGTATTCTAGAGCAAGACCTTACATGCTTTTAGTAATCTACTGACTGAAACAAACAGCTTTTTCTTTTCTCTGTTTGAGATGAGCTGGTAAATACATTTAGTGCATTTCATATTCTTTTTGTGTTTTTGCCTGAGATATAGTTTCTAAGGGGAACATCTTACTGCTGGTAGCAAACAGCATTTTTTTTCTTTCTCTGCCCTCTGCCTGCTAATTAAGGGGGATGAGTTAATCGGGTAAATTCTGATCAGACTGGGAGGCAAATTTAACACGGGTCGAATTTCGAATTCACGTGAGTTTTTGTTAAAACTCCCATAAACTCTAAATTCGACCAATCTAAATTTATTATAAAAATTAAATTTTTTAAATTCGGGTGAATAGGATTGACTCAAAAATTTGAGTTTTAAAAACTCGATTCAAATGTCAGGAAGGCTGCAAATAACTCCAAATTGATCCCTGGATGTCTCCCATCGACTTAAACAGCAATTTGGCAGGTTTTAGGTGGTGAATAGTCAAATTGTTGAAGGGCTAGTGTATGGTAAATTTCGGAAATTTACAGTAATTTGAATATTTTTAAAAACTCGAGTCGAATTTGAGTTTTCAAAATAAAAAAATTGCCTCTTAGTGTTCTTTGGTTTGATACCTCAATAAGTCTGTGACTGCAAAGCATGTGTGGGAGCTGCTAAGCGAGTGTTGCATGTGATCTAAGTGTTACATGTGAATTAAGTGTAAAGGAACAGTGACACCAAAAAAATTAAAGTGTTTTAA
The DNA here is from genome assembly GCF_017654675.1 of Xenopus laevis. Classification (NCBI taxonomy): domain Eukaryota; kingdom Metazoa; phylum Chordata; class Amphibia; order Anura; family Pipidae; genus Xenopus; species Xenopus laevis. The sequence continues at coordinate 62,345,448 of NC_054382.1, forward strand.
AGTAATGACCCCAAACACATCAGACCAACAAGATTTACATTATGGAGTGTCCAACCTACTCCCTGGACCGTAATCCAATAGAAAACGTGTGGGGTGACATAAAAATGCTGTTTTTGAGGCAAAACTAAGAAATACAAAATAATTATGGAATGCAAGGGCAGAGACATGCAAAGATCTGGCGACTAAATCTCCCCGAATCTTTGCACGTGTCTCTGCCCTAACAGGTGCCAGAAGTTGGTCAACTCCATGCAACACAGATATACAGCAGTTCTCAGAAACAGCATTTATACAACTAAATATTAGTTCAGTGATTCAAAGAAAAGAAAAAAACATTTTTCATTCTATAATGTGAATGTTTGAGTTTGTATAAGACACTGCTATTTTTTGGAACGACCGAATATTCACTTTTCTTCACTTTCTGTAACTGAATATCACAAATTTGATCAATTTTCTAAATGTTTTTATTTGAAATAGAATGTGCAGTGTTCCCAATGCATTTGTGTGTATGGAAATAAAAGCTATCATAAGGATTTTGAGCTTTATTCACTTTTTTAAACACATTGCTACTATTTGGAACACAACTGTATAAAGATATATATTTCAGTTTTAAGAACAAAGCTTCATATTTGAAGTGGATGCAGAAATGAGAAAAGAACACCAAATCTGAAGCCATCTCAGATGGCAATTAGATCAGTCCCTGGATCAACTTTGTACTGAGAGGTGATTTCAGTAACCCTGTATTTTCTCATTTGCAAGAAAGGCTTCTAAAGCTTTGATACAACTATTTCATGTGTCTGCCAGTACAAACACTTCAGAAAGAGAACTCTTCTTCTTATAATTTTAGATTCTATGACATGACAATAACTAAAAGTGTCAGTTTTAGTGCTGGTTAGTAGGATACAACCTGCTTTCTTATGTCGATGAAGGGACAGATTTTTGACATGGATGCAAGAACACAGCAAGATCATGCTGCGCCTCAGCATTTGTTTTACCTAGACACACTTGTGCGGTCATGGGTGTTACATAATATCAACATCTATATAAAATCTGACATTATCTGTAATCTCATGTGCTAACAAACCTAACAAGAATATTACAATGGATGTAGATACATTTCTGTACAAAAAAAAATTCTGCAAAATGTCTTATTTTGTGTAAAACATTCCTCCCTGTCAGAAATCTAAAGTTGCCTAAACATCAATTAATTGCCTAAAGCAGTAGTCACGTTTAGCTCTCCTTTTACACAAAAGCAAAAAGAAAAATGTCTATTTTTTACTCAAAAATCTTCAAAAAGAATTTGCCTGATGTTTGTACTTGTCCTGATAACATTCATTCTCCTGTAGTATCTGCCAAATAGTGAAGGAAAATACCAGTAAAATATCTTCAAACAGGGAGAATGATTGCCTTAGATTTCTAAATTACTTACAGATGTAGTGGCAGCCTAAGCAGCATGGCGACTGAACTAAGAGAACCGTATAAGAAAATTTTGTTATCTTAAGCAAGAAACTGTAATAAATGTAAATGTACATATTATAAGCATCATTTTTATTTATTACTGTTACCTCCTGGATGGAGACCTCCTGGTCTCTAGTTATAGATATTTTTTCAGTTCTTTAAACCTGTTGCCCGGAAAGGGCACCAGGTTTAGCTAGAGTGTAATACCACTTTGTTTCAGCACTGCTTCTTTTCCCCTTTTTAAAAATCATTTTATCTGCCATTTTCTCCATCCCCCATTTGCCAGCCTTTACCTTCCCCCATGACCCATGTGTCATTCTTTCTCCTAATCTATGTGCTATTTTTTCCCCTACATTATGGCCAGGGGTGGGAACACGTACACCGGCTTGAACATAAAATACACGTTATTTTCCTTTTAAAAAGAGATCGTTCTGCCTTTTCATATTTTGTGTTGCAGTTCAACCCCTCTAAATGAAAACCCAGCATCCATACATACATACACACACACTGACCCCTACTTACACTTACAAAAACTATATATACTAACTCTAGATTTTAGTATCACAATAACCTTTGATATTATGTCTGTCCAAAGGATCATCCAAGCCATTCTTAAAGGAGAAGGAAAGCTATGGAGGCATTTTATTGCCAATAGATTAGCTGCAATAGTGCAAGCTAGAATGCTATATTTATTCTGTAGAATGTTTTAACCTTTCCTTCTCCTTTAAAAGCATTAACAGAACCAGCCATCACAACATCACCCGGCAGTGCATTCCACAACCTCACTGTGAAGAAACACCTATGCCATCCCTCCCAAACATTTGAAAAACTAAAAGAGGAGCAAAAACTTTTGCTTCATGGCGACATGTTTGGCCATGCCCATTTTATGACCACACCCCCCTAATTACAAGTTATGAAAGTTTGAACTCATTTCTGGAAGTTTTAGTTCAATGTTTTTTGTGTTATAACAGTTTTGCTAATGAAAGTGAATTGCCCTTTAAAGGAGAAGGAAAGGCAAATAATAAATAAGCCTCTAATCAAAGGCTATTGGCAAAGAAACTTACTTGGTCTTTTAAACATTTTCTACAGGCTGTGTAGGATAAGAAGTAGCGCTGTTAGGAAGACTGCAGCTGTGGACTCGGGTGACGTCACGCTGTATGCTGTTCGTTTGTGTCCTGCTGCCAGAGGCAGCCTTGGTGCGCATTAAGTAGATTTTCTATCTACTGCGCATGTACTGTGGGCGCTTCCTTGCTCCTAATCCTGATGACGTTCATGTTAGTTTACATATGCGATCGTCATCGTTGACCCTGAAGGTCACGCTCCCTGTCCAATCACATTCTATGTGTCTGGTTACTAAGGAGACGCTCGATCTTCGTGCTGCCACTACTGATCTCAAGGCGCAGAATTCTAATGAGCGATACGTCAGTAGCGACGCACTCTCGGGGTCAAGTTGAATTTTTTCTTTTGGCGCATGCGCAGTACAAAGTTGGAATTGAAGTTATTAGCTGTTACCTTTCCAAGATGGGGCCTGCCTGCCTAAATAAGCGATGCGACCGACGTTATGGATTACAGACCTTTACAGGGGGCTATGTTACTTGCTAACTAAGCGATTATAGAGGACTTGGGGTGAACTTTGATGGCAGATAAGTATTTATTTTTGCCTTTCCTTCTCCTTTAAGATGCTAGTCTCAGTTCTCCCAAGAGACTTGTTTATCTTAGTTACAATAGTTACAATTGTTTCTTTACTTATCTTAAATTGTTACAAAAGTATCTAAGTGCAGTTGCTGACTGTTCTGGGCTCTCTGCCAAAAAGCCACTTATTTTAATTAAGTTTCAGAAACTTTGTATCTTTTTCTCGAGTCAGTGCAGGAGATCAAAGAGATAGTCAGGACATTCCAGTAAGAAACCCAGTACTGCTGTAAAAATCAGAACTGTCCCGCAGAAAACAGGATAATTGGGAGGTATGACCTACACTGCTTCAAATGTAAATTATTTTTCTCTAGTATGAAGGGGTGGCCTCTGGTACAGTGATCCACTTTATGGTTAAAAAGTTCCCTGTTATTTGTCTATAATGTCCTCTAATGTACAGTGGCGTAACTAGATATTACTGGGCCCCACAGCAAATTATTTTTCAGGCCCCCAAAATGTTTAGAGGTTGACTTGTTTCTCCAATATTTATTGAAATTGTATATGAATTAGGGCCTCATGGGGCCCCTATACCTCCTGGGCCCACCTGCAGCCGCAGGGTCTGCTTCCTCTATAGTTACGCCCCTGCTAATGTACTTGTAAAGTGTAATCATGTCCCCACCTAAGTGTCTTCTTTTCAGAGAAAACAACCCCAACCTTGACAGTCTTCCCTCATAATGTAAGTCTTCCATCCTCTGACCAGTTTAGTTGCACATCTCTGCACTTTCTCCTAAACTGTATCACGTACAAAGTCAAACTAATGACTACCGACACTTTTATACTGACTGGCAAACAAAACTTTGCTTTCGTTCAAGACACACACCAAAAAAATCCCAAGACATTTATTTTTCATACTAAAATTCCTTGTGTCTTGACAGATTCCTTACCTCGTCTTCCTTCAAACACATCATTAATTTCCCGAAGCAAAATGGACATGTCACTAAGTTGGGACTCCCAGGCTTCACAAAACACATCCAGGTTTTCTTTCGCTATTTTACTGGTCGGGTGAAGAGCTAAAGTTTCTGCTGCTGACACAATCTAAATCACAGAATAAATACACAATAATCATATTCTTAAATAAAACTGATAAAAGGGGTTTATACTGTTATTACCCTGCATTAGTTAAGAGTGCTGATCCAGAATGGGAGATCTAAGAAAAATATGTAATAAACCATAATAAAATAATTAAAAAATATGGCCATTCATTGAATACAGAATATTATACAAATATGTTGCTTTGCTTTTGTATTTTATTCTTTTAGTATAATTCAAACAAAATAAAATAGGGAAGGGGGTACAAAAGGCAAGAAGGGTAGGGTTAGGGGGTAGGGAATATAATTGCATAAACGTAAAGAAAGTATACATAACTGAATTTATATCTAAGTATGGCATTGTACACAGGATCTTTTATTCTGAATACAGAAGCTTTGCTCCTGTATTATTTATACAAGTTTCAGAGTTTGTTCAAGATATCCAGTAAATGCATTTTTTGGCTGCTTACATTCCTCTCCCAACCTCCATCATACCACTTACAGCTGATGAAGCAGTGGATCATCTAGTAGTTGAAGTTAAAAAAAAAACAGTTTATATTGCAAAAGGAAATAAATGAAATCAACTGAAAATGGGGCCTGTTATCTAGAATGCTCGGGACCTGCGTTTTCCAGATAACAGATCTTTCCATAATTTGGATCTTCATAGAAAAATGTTTTAAACAATAAACCCAATATGCTGGATTTGCTTAAAAAATATTAATTATAAATTAGTTTAGAGTAAGTACAAGGTACTGTTTTATTATTACAGAGAAAATGGAAATCATTTTTTTTTTTAAATTTGGACTATTTGGATAAAATGGAGTCAATGGGAGACGGGCTTTCTGTAATTCGGAGCTTTCCGTATTGGAGAACGGATCCCATACCTGTATGTTGTTACATTAATAAATTCTGTATTGCTATTATTTCAGAATGTTGGCTTGTCTGTAATTACATGTATATGACCACTTTCCATTAAATATCCAATATTTATAACAGTTATGCTCATCATAAGGTTACTAAATCAATTAACTCTAGAAGCATTTTACTTCAGTATTAAAAAATATGAATATGCAAGATATATATTCTAAGCTATGATTAAGTGTACTATGGCACAAAATACACAAGTCTTTTATTCTATACATGTTTTACAATAAAACAAACACACATACTATATACACACATACCTGGTTGATGATTCTTTAGGTGCCCGGAATTTTTCATATTCTATATTCATTCACTTAGGGCCTGAACTAGGGATAGGCAGAAGAGGCATGTGCCTAGGGCGCAACAAAGTGGGAGTGCCAAACACTTACCTCTTCTTTTGCCTGCCCCTAGTCCGGACCCTGTTCTAATGCCTTCGGCACGGTTCACCCCCCACGCACATTGAAACAATGCATGCGCCAGGAAGAGGGCGAGATGGCCAGCAGTGCTGCCTAGGGCGCTGGACCTGCATTCACAGTTCCAGCCTGTAATCATCATATGCACAATTAATGTTGTTTTATCACAACTTGCAAAGTATTCTCATCTTTTATGTACCTTCTGGGTATTCTGGGAGCTTAGGTTTTATCTATTACGGTTTTCGGCAGACAAATTCAGAACCTCATTATCCAGAAAGCTCAAAATTACGGAAGAGCTGTATCTCCTAGACTCCATTTTATCCAAATAATCCACATTGTTACAAATTATCTCCTTTTTCTCTGTAATAATAAAACAGGACCTTGTACTTGATCCAAACCAAGATCATATTAATCCTTACTGGAAGCAAACCCAGCCTACTGGCCTTATTTACTGTTTGCATGATTTTCTAATAGGTTTAGCGCATACAGATCACAATTACAGTAATCCATTATCCGTAAAACCCCAGGTCCCAGGCATTCTGTAGAACAGGTCCTATACCTGTATAATGAGAACTTCATTTATCTTCACGTCATACATTCCATTTTCTTCTACTGTAGTCCCTACATGTCAGTACAGCCTCTCCCAGACAAGGAGGTAGGACCTATAACATAGCCAATCAAAATTAATCCTGACCTGTACGACCACCTGACTTTCTCCGCACCTGTTATGCATTTGCCCTAGCAGTAAAGGAACTAAATAAATTGGAATGGGAAAGCCTGTAGAGACATTTCAGAATTAGAAGAAATGCAATTAACCATATCAAAGTAAGTGAAATTCCCATTTTCTTCTGCGCTCGTTCCATGTCCGTACAGATGGGATCTAACAAGCAATGCTGCAAAGCAATAAGGGATGGGACTAAAATAACATACAATAAAACCAACAGATGCTAAAAAGGCCAAATAAGGCCAGCATCACAGCCATAAAAAGAGAAGTTGATATTACCTGTGAATGCATAGCCCCTGAAAATGAGAGGAGGAAATGCTTTACATGCCAAGTACAAGAATGCCCCATGGCAAGGTAAGCGACTGACAACAAAAGCTATAAATTCAAGCTACCAAATATGGTGTAAAATAAAATCAAGTTTCACAGAGCAAAAAATGTCCATTCACTGCTGAAAAGTTTCCCTCATAGACCAAAAGGACTCCCACAATATTGTTGCCAACACATAAAACACCAGGGGGCACATTTACTAAGGGTCGAATTACGAAGTGGTAAAATTTCAAAATTCGACCATCGAATTGTAGAAATTCGATAGTCTAAGTTTTTTTTTTTATTAGTGAATTTAGCATTTTTCGACAAAATTCAAATAGTTCGAAATACTGGCTATAGGTTCTAGGAGGTCCCCATAGGCTAACATAGCAATTCGGCAGGTTTAAGGTGGCAAAGTGTTGAAGTTGAAGTTTTTTCAATTCAAATAAATTTTTGGCCTATTTGATGGCCGAGGTACCCAAAAATTACATCAAGTTTTTTAATTCGAAAACTCACTTCGAATTCACTTTGACCCTTAGTAAATGGGCCCCAAGGAGTGGAGGATCCTCTGGCAAAAACAAAAAAATTGTTAAGACACAAGACTAGTGGCCACAACAATTACCCCTCCACTAGTGTAACCACCCTAGCAACCACCAGCAGACCAGATTATCCACACCTGAATTTGGCAACAATTTAGATATATTAACCATTAATGCTGGAGTTATGCACCCAACACACAAGTGAAGACGTTGTACAGTGCCAGGACACAGCAGCAATCCAAGTCCACTACAGCACAGGAAACCTACAAATCCAAGCATGCTACAGTGCATGCAAAGCTGGCCTTTTACCACACACTGGTACTACTGACTTCAAGAGGCCTTTGAATCAGCAATTGCTGGTGCAAAGTTCAAGTACTGTGCAAGAAAACTGCTGATGCTAAATCAACTAACCAGTCTGCAAACAATTGGTGCTAACCAGTAATCGTGCATGTAACCACAGATGCATAAGCCAGCCAATGCACATGCTACATGCACTGCACAAGCTAGCTACCTTGCATGCAGTACACCAACTCACAAGCCAAATACCATGCATGCCAACCCCAACCATTGGAAAAAGACAGATACCACACATGCACAGTGTCGGATTGGTGGGCCCAGCCTCAGGGCTCCCCGTCGTAGTGCCCCCTCCAGTCCCATGCATGAGCCGCACCGCCACTCCTCCTCCTTCCAGCATACCTTTTACTTCTTGCGGCAGGGCCCAGGTAGTAAGGTCAGAAGCAGCTGCAGAGTCTTGGTGCAGGGAGCAGGTGTGTGCCGGCGGGGCCCAACAAGTTTTTTCCCAGGGTCCCCTTGGACCAGTCAGACCCTGCACATGCAAACCACTGGTGGAAAAGCAAGCTGCAGTGCATGCAAATAAGGCAAATAAGATAGCACTGCCCGTGCAATCCTTGACACACAAGACAACTTCTCAACACAGCTGCTCTTGCACCAGTAAAACACTTGTCTCCAAAACAACCATTGCGGTGGCATACAAGACAGATTAAAAAAACAACAAACACTGGCCAACCAACAGCTGCTGAATAACAATCGAAGATATATTCTTATGGATGATGTGATCCTTTCGTTATTTTAGTACTATGTGGTTCACCTTCAGAGTAAGGCACCGCCAGACCTTCAGACTTTCACAATTCTTAGATAGGACTCTGGAGAACCAGTTGCAGATTCAGTGATTCATTTATTCAAAATTGCACGGGCCTAGTGGGCCTTCCTCAGGTGCTTGTAGCTCTGTACAATCAATACAAATCTAACTACTGCTTACAACACTCAGGCCAATCACCATTTGGCACTTGAACCTGCCCTAGAGCAAGCCCAGCTGCAAAGCATGCTAAATGCTGGTGCAAGACAGCAACCATACATGGATGCATGCCAAATTCAGAAGCCTTGTCCGTCAGTGACTGTTGACCTGCCAAGAACCGCCACAAAGCAAACAGCCATGTTTGACAATGGCCATAGCAAAGACCAGCAGCCACACCTTTAAAAAACCCAAAAAACACAGTAAAGGCCAGAAGTCACGTCTGCCACAACAAAGGCTGACAGCCACATGCACCAAGGGCCATGAAAAATACCAATGGGCACACAATAGCAAAGGCCTGGAGCCAGAGGAGCAATGGCCAGCAGCCCATGAGCCAAAAGGCCATAACAAAGGCCTGTGTGCCGGCAAGTCAAAAAACCATAACAAGGGCCAAGTGGGCCAGCAAGCCAAAGACCATAACAAGGCCCAGCAGCCATGTGAGCCAAAAAGACATAAGGCTCAGCAGCAATGCGAGCCAAAAGGCCATAACAAGGGCCAGCAGCCACATGAGCCAAAAGGCTATAAGAAGGGCCAGTGGCCATGTGAGCCTAGAGGCCCCGTGAGCCAAAGGCCATAACAAGGGTCAGTGGACCTGTGAGCCAAAAGCTATAAAGGCCAGAGGACCTGCAAGCAAAGACTATAACAAGGACAAGTGGTCCCATGAATCAGAGGCTAATACGGGCCAGTGAACACGCAAGCCAGGGACCATAGCAAAGGCCAGTCCTGGAAACACCTGGTGTAATAAGGACCCATACCCACTGTGTTTGCACAGTGGACTCAGGCTCACAACTAAAACCTTTAGATATCAAAACAGCAATAGTAAGAGCCCCAGAATAACATGGAAAGGGGCTTATTTATAAACAGTGGGCAAATTTGCACCATGGCATTAATCCAATTCAGTAAGACAGTATTTTTTTCAATAAGATGCAGGTTGAACACTGAAAGAAATCATCTGATTGGTTGCTATGGTTTACTGCCCAGAAGCAAATTTGTTTATAAATGAGCCCCATTGTGAGAAAGGAAAGAAGCGTAAAAGTGGTGGCACACACAGCGTTCCGGGGAGATTAGTAGCCCAGCGACAAATCTCCTTTTCTTTGGGCAATTAATCTCCCAGAAATGCCTTCCAGACGGCTAGAATTTGATGGCACTCTGATTGCTTCAGTTTTTTCAAAGTCGCTTGAAGTTTCCTCGTGAGGCAACTTCGGAAAACAAAACGATCCGAATGCCATTCCGTGAGATCCTACCTCCCAGTAGAACAAAAAAACAGTGGTGAGGAGGAAGTCAGGTGGTCTTTGATTCATTACCTTTTTGTCTGGAAGAGGAATTACTGCCTATTAAGAATGAGCAAACTATTTTGCCTCATTTTGCGAAGAAAATGTGCCCATAGACTATAATGGATAGTAATAAAAAAATGAATTGTGTTGTTTTAAAAATGTTGCGTGGATTGAAAAATTGTTGAGCGATTTGATGCCCATTGACTTCAATGCTTTTGGAAACTTTTTTGCCATTTCACAAATTTTCAGAGAAGTGAAATGGGTCATATTCGTCCCATTACTACTGCCCATCTATACGGACATGGAAGGGATGCAAAATAAATGTTTTGTTTTTTTTCACCTGCAATTCCTTAGAGAAAAATTTCAGTCATGAATATAATATCCTCAAGAAAACATTCTGATCAGACGTGCTTCGCTCATACAGAGAGAACAATGGGAGAATGAAGTTAACACACCTGTGGGCCAGTCACATGAAAGGTGTCTTCTGCATGAATGCAAGTGATTTCCAGGGGTTCTGTGCCTGAAACATGTCTCAACAGCCGGCATGTCTAGAAGAAACAACATGATTCTATTACCAAAGAATGAATTTGCTCATCTAAAAACAAACATGATAGTCAGCATACAGTATAATGCATTTTTGTATCACGAGTAAGTGCTGCAATTGCAGCTGCAACAAGTAAGACTGTATGAAATTGGTGGAGATGTATAAGATGAAGTGATATATATCATATCATATTTCCAAGTTGTTAAAAAGATGGGTCCTTTAATGGCAATGTGACATTGTAGCTAAAATATTCCTCTTAATCCCTTCAGGACCAAAACTGTGCATTTTCTTAGAAATACATATTGCTCTATTATGAGTCACTCATATCGAATAACATATTTCTTTCACATAACAGAAATCTACTCTTTCAGTCAGGGGGGGTATTAGCTACTTATTTCTTTTGAATAACTTAATTATAAGAACATAGATTATTGTGAGCAAACCGGAAAGTCTGTGTAGAAAATACATTTATATTTTATTTTGGTTATATTTTGTTTATGCGCCTTTTTTACAGAAGCCCAACTGAATGAGCTCATATTAAAAAGGGGTGCATATTTCCCCTTAAAAGGGGCCGTATTGAACATGAATTCAGTTAATATGGCTTGTGGCAAACATAATTTTTGCCATGTGTGGTCCTTGTAAGGTAAATAAATCAGATTAACAATATACAAACCCCCTCACTTGATCTTACGTTGTCAATAGTTTGTTAGTAGAGCAAGGGGATTATTTGAACCAATTTTCCAGTTTGCCCAGTTTAGCTGAAGAAATAACAAAAATTGTACTTTTCCATGATTAAAACAAAAGGATGTTGAATATTCAGCACAAGCTTAATTCATTGAACTCATGTTGAAAAAGATGTATGCTGCTCCTTGAAAGGGAGAAAATGAGTGGTACATAAACGATCCTCTCCCATTCTCCATTTGCAGACAGTCTCAGTTTTAACCGTTTCCCTACCAACAATATAGATTCTACTTTAAGCAACAGCCTGGCAATGACTTAGAAGTTACATTGGCTACACAAAAAGAAAATATGGTGCACACATACTTGCTATGATATTGCTGTCTATGGACAATTGTCAAGGCAAGCAAAATGGCACCTCCAAATCAATACTTATATAATTTATCCAAGTTTAGGTTTTGCAAAATCTAGATATCCAGAGGTTAGCAATTCCATATCAATTTCCGCAATTAAAAATGAGAAACTAACACACTGTATGTAAAAGAACAAATTATATTACATTAAAGTCCCATTGTTAAATTCAATTAAAACAAAAACAATACCGTACACAATTGATGAACCAGCCTTAACTTTTATAACATGAATGCACTAACCCTTTGTGGTGCTTTTGTTAAACACCTCAGAGATTAGTAAAGCCACACATACTCACTTCGACAAGTTGTTCCTTCTGTTCTGTTAGCTTGCAGGTATATTGCGCCACTGCCTCCAAGTTTCCTTCTGTACCAGCAATCTTTAGAGCTTTCAGGACCATGTGGTCTGTGTGGTATTTTAGCAGGTCTGCTGCCAGGACTGTAGCTGCATTGTGAAGCTAAGAGAAACAGAAGGGAAAACTCAGACTGGTAAATGAAACACAGCAGCACCTTCCAAAACATTAATCAGACAGCATTTTTGGTGAGAAATTGTTTCTTTTTACATTTTGAATGACATGTGCCTGTTCTTCCCTGCACAAAACAGCACTTAACAGTTAAAGGAGAATTCAACCCCTTCGGCGCTAAAATCCTTCCCCCTCCCCTGTGTTGCCCCCCCCTCCATCCCGACCTACCTCCCCCCCGGGCAAATGCCCCTAACTTCTTAATGACCCCTCCATGCAGTTCCTGCGCATGGGCCGAAAGTCACAAAGTTTCCAAAAAAAGAAATCGGAAACTTTGTGACTTTCGGGCGCATGCGCAGTAGATCCTTACCAGTAAATCCCTCTACTGCGCATGCGCCACCAAATGCCAGCACATACAGGAAGAAGAGTGCAAGGGCGAACATGGCTGCCGTGAACTCAACAGGAGAGGAACTGCACAGAGGGGTTAGTAACAAGTTAGGGGCATTTGGGGGGGAGGAAGGAGGGGGTAAAACAGGGGAAGGGGGAGGGATTTTAGTGCCAATGGGGTTGAATTGTCCAGCTTTAATTCAGTGGGTTGAACAAAAAGATTACATAAAAATGTGAGTAAAGCCTTTTTTTAACACAATCACTTTATTTCAGGGGCTCAAAAGAAATTGGACAGATTAAAAAACTGAAAATAAAATGTAAAATGTGCTTTCAGGTGATTTTAAGAAAACATCAAAGGTTTCCAATGCAAAATCTGGAAAAAATGTAATATTAGTATTTTTTTATGATTTTATCATGATTTTTTCCGCGCAAGAAAAATGTGAAAATGTATTACTAAATAGGGGGGGGGGAAGAGTCTGTGCAGATTTGGTTGGAGTAGTTTTCAAAAAATAGTGAGAACTTTTCAGATTTTGATAAACCAAGTGTTAGTAATCGCTTACAGGCTTTTTGCTTTATTATATCTGCCTCAGGCCGTTACATTATTATATATACCCACTGTTATATATTACAATAAATAACATTGTAACCACTATAATGCAAAGTTACACCTTACACTTACCAGACAAAGGAAAGTTGCATATGCTGCAGCCTTACACCAATACTATAACACTAAAAAAGGCTGAAGGGGCAGACAGAGGCACTCTAGTGGGGATAGACTGTACCTTTAAAACACTAGCAGCAACATATTATACGTTTCCTGTTGCTCAGGAATTGCACTGGCTCAGGACACAGTAACCTCGCTTGAATGGAATCTGGCTTCCAAGGTTTTCAACTGTGTTAAGTCAAATGAGTCACTAACTCTAAACTCTCAGTTCCAGGAATTTAACTACATCATTTATTTCAGTTTTGGCAAAAAGGCAAATGGATTCTTTGGTCTTTCTGTCACATATAAAGAAGAGGTTTTGGCTTGCTTTTCTATTCATGTTCTAATGTCAAAGCACTGCTGTAAACAGGGAAATAGCAATTTAAGCCAAGCACATCAACAGCAAGAGTAACACGAAAGCAATCAAAAGGCAATGATGTGCGACTGTACTTGTATGTTCCACTCCTGACACTTCTGTTTCTCAGGTTGACTGGCCTATATTCATCCCGTGAGTCATGTGCCTAATGAGAAGCCCTTGTTTCCTTTTTCCAGCTAGCAGACCAAAATACATTTCCAATGAATGTAAGGCAAGATTTATTCTGAGAATTATAGCAGAGCTCACAGTAAAATATCTAGCACTAATTCTACTTACAGAATCTCACTTTCTCCTGAAGCTTTATATTTCTTTGACACTGGTAAAATCTGCCCCAGGCTTTTTTAGCGATGGGAAATCTAATTCAGATTACAGTGCTCTAACCTTTTTTTTTTTTTTTTTAGAACTGCAACACCCATTATCCACCATAAGCCAAAACTTAACTGTCAACAACACTTTTGATTTGCTCATAGTCTGTTAAATAATACCTTTTCCTGTACATTTACAGTGCATTTCAGTAATACTTTTTCATGTAAATATGCAGTACATTTTTGCAATAATCTATCAATGAAATGTATAGTTGCATTACTGTTGCAGTGGTTGCCTGTCTATAAATGTTACAAAGGAATTTGTCTACGGCTTGTCTATGCTGTTTGCTAGTCATTTACATGACAGCTCTAAGTTTGCTTATAGTCCATAGCCCACATGAAATTAAACATATCCCTCCCCCCTGTACTAGGCTCAAGTGAGTAATTTTGTTTTTTGCTTAGAAGGCTGTTAAAGTTAAACACTTTAGCAGCATTACTCTAAGGACAAAAGAAAGTGACAGGTTTTGAAATTAAGGTACAGCCCTCTAGGCTTGAGCAGAGGTTACACACCATGAGCTTTTTGCGATCTTATGGTTTATGTCCAGGGCCGCTCCGGGCATGAAGCAAGGTGAGAATCTTGCCTCAGGCGGCACGGAGCAGCCAGTTACCAAAGGCGGCAAAAAGCCGCCTCCGGTAACTTTAAGAGACAAATTTCCATTTTTTAAAACGGAAATTCCGCTCTTATAGTGCGTCGAGCGCAATAACGCTCACTAGCAATGCGGCCCCTCCTCCACCCGCTCCGACGCTGGAAGTTAGAAGAGCAGAGCAGGAGGAGGAGGAGGGGCGGTATTGGGGCTGCTGCCTCAGACGGCAGCAGCCAGCAGCCCCTGAAACGTGCCAAATATTTATAAATGTGCACGCAAACTATGATGGAATTAATCTTTTATATAAAATATTCAAATGAATAAAGGAGCAGTGAACCAAATTATGGAAAGATCCCTTATCCAGAAAACCCCAGGTCCTGAACAAAACCTCTCTAATAGTAAGGAATTAAAAATAGGTAAACATAGCTTTTTGAGTAACCTCAATTCATTTGTAAACAGCTTCATGAAATTATTTATGCTGTAGTGTGTGGCAGAGCGTGAGCAGACGTAGGTGGCAGTGCTGGCATAGTATAACACGGGTAGGCAGAGTATGGCACATGCAGGCAGTGTAGGGCAAGCAGAATATTCCACACACAGGCATCATAGGGCAGGCAGAGCATGGCACACAGTTAGCGTAGGGCACGCAGAGAATGGCACATGCAGGCAACATAGTCTGAGTTTGAACTGGTGAACAATGTGGGTGCTTACAGTCTGAAGTGTGAACAATGCAAGGGTTATGGGCTCAAAATGAGGTGTAGCAATGCAGGGTCCAGGTAAGCAGTCACAACAGCCAAACTTTAATGGAGGGGCTGGGACACCTGTTAGACAGCACTGCTATAGCATATAATTATTACCCTAAAAAATTAACACACGGACTTGCATTACAACTAAAATAACGCAACTGTGTGGTAATTAAATAAATGTCATAGTTAAATAGGTTGTTCACCTTCCAAACACTTTTTTATGTTTAGTTGTTTTCAGCTATAACACATTTTTTTTCAATGGCTTTCCATCTTTTATTTTTTACCATTTTCCCAAAATTTAAGTTTAAAGTTTAATGTTCATATCTCTGGTGTTTCAGTCTGGCAGCTTGGTGAGCCAGAAGCATTCTGAACTGTTCCAATTTGCTACATTTAGTTTATACAATTAGTATCATAGTAAACATTTCTCAGCAGTATCTGAGGAATATTAGCAACTATTGGATCAATTCTAAAAGCTGAAACTCAGCAATTTTGCTCAGCAGGGCATAAGATAGCAAATGTATGAAGTAAATGTATCAGTTTAGAACAGTTAAATAGTTGCCGACCCCCAACCCTCCTAGAGCTGCTTTAGAAACACATAAGGTGAAAAATAAAACTTTATACGTCAATATTCAAAAAACAGTCACAAATAGAAAAAGGTAATTGGAAAAAGTATTTATTTCCCGTGAACTGAAAGCAACTGAACTGGAAAAAGTGTTGTCAGGCAATGATGGCACTTTCATGTTTATGAAGCCACATGAAGACACATGTATTCATATAAACTAAACACATTCATTCACAAATGAGACAGTAAGAGCAGTGTACATTTCAGTACAGCTTGGAGGTTAAATACTGTATGAATTATAAATCTGGAAGGATCCAGTTGCATGACATCGAGAGACCGGATGTCTGATCTAATTCTGGCAATGTGACTAGTGTCTATTTGACCTTGGCAGTGCTACACTATACACTGTGAGATCTCGGCTTACCTGACTATAAAAACTCATCTATTAAAATGAAAGCATTTCCATGAAGATGTTTGCACAAATATAACTCCCTCAGATTGTAACAATTTATACAACTATAGGGGTATTGAGGTTGTTCACCCTGGAGTATAGGCACTTAAGGGGTGATAAGATAACGATGTATAAATATAAGGGAATCATACAATAATCTCTCGAATGCTTTATTTACCAGTAGGTCTTTCCAAATGACACAAGGTCACCCATTCCGATTAGACGAAAAAGGTTCAGGCTAAATATTCGGAAGGTTTTTTTTTTTTTTTAAAGCGAGAGCTGTGAAGATGTTTAATTCTCTACCTGAAGCAGTTGTACAGGCTAATACATTAGATAGCTTTAAAGGAGAATTCAACCCCCCATATAATAAAACCCACTACCCCCTACACTCCAGTAATTGTCCCTAATCCTGTAAATACCCCTCATTGCAGAGGGGCAGAGTAAACACAGCGGAGTTCAAGGGATCCATCTTCTTCTCTTCTGTAATATTCGGGTCTTCTTCCTTCCCTTTCGGCGCATGTGGAGTTGTCCAGAACCGGAATATTGCTTCAACTGCGCATGTGCCAATACGGCACATACTTTCTGAAGAGAAGATGGCATCTGTGAGCTTCACTGTGCTTACTCTGCTATGAAGGGTAATTACAGGATATGGGGCAATTACTGGAGTTATCACCTGTGCGGGCGGGAGGGAGGACTATGTAGGGTAGGGGGTTGAATTATATGAGGGGTTGAATTGTCCTTTAAGAAGGGGTTAGATGGCTTTTTAGCCAAGGAGTGAACAAAGGGTTGTTGAAGATAGAACATAATTTGATCAAGTGACTAGTCCAATTGCCATCTTGGAGTCAGGAAGGAATTTTTCCCCATCTGAGGCATATTGGAGAGGCTTCAAATGGGCTTTTCTCTTCCTCTGGCTCAACTAGCAGTTAGACAGGTTATATATGTACTAAAAAGGTTTAACTTGATGGACGTGCGTCTTTTCTCAACCTAACTTACTATGTTACTATATGATTTATTTACTAAAGTATGGCAGTGGCAAAACTACTATGCATCAGAACACACAGCAGCCCCTGTCACAGCAAGCAAGAGAACACAAGGGGGGGGGGGGGTTGAGTAGCTGACAGCTAAGGGCAAACATGTTTTGCAGGGGGCAAGACTCCATGGGGCAAATTCACTAAGATTCGTAATTGCGCCAGTGTCCGCTTCGCCGAACTTTGCCAGGCGTATTTTCAGCAGCGCTACGCAAATTCACTAAAATCCGAAGTTGCGCTCAGGGGAAGTGTAAGGTTGCGAAGTTGCGCTAGCGTTAATTCGCCAAGCAAAGCGAAGTTACGCTAGCGATGCGTAATTTGCATACGGCGCCAAATTAAAGTTACAATGGAGGTACAGGTATGGGACCTGTTATCCAGCATGCTCGGGACCTGGGGTTTTCCGGATAATGGATCTTTCCGTAATTTGGGTCTTCATGTCTTAAGTCCATTAAATAAACCCAATAGGCTGGTTTTGCTTCCATTAAGGATTAATTGTATCTTAGTTGGGATCAGGTACAAGCTACTGTTTTATTATTACAGAGAAAAAGGAAATCATTTTTAAAAATTTGGATTATTTGGATAAAATGGAGTCTATGGGAGACAGCCATTCCGTACTTCGGAGCTTTCTGGATATCAGGTTTCCGGATGTATATGTAGCATCACTACACAAGCCTGGGAAACCTTCAAAACAGCAAATAAAATATTTATTTTGCCCTACATATATATGACATGAGTTAGGAAATGTAGGGGGGAAGAAGGGCAGCCCCAAAAAAACTTTTCGATCTTTTTCAGCCTATCACCCATAAAAAAAGAAAAAACGCCAGCGTTTTTTGGGACATAGAAACATTTTTAACTTTTTTTGAAGCAATCCCTATCTACTCTATTGCACTTCGCCTGGTCTGAGGTGGCGAAGGAAGTCTGGCGTAAAAGGTAGCGTTCAGAAAAATTTGCGCGTCAGTGAATTTGCGTAGTTACGTCCGTTGCGCAAATTCGCCAGGCGTAAGGGTGCAAAGTAACACTAGCGAATTTATGCCAGCGTCTGTTAGTGAGTTGGCGAATTAACGAAAATGCGCTACACTAGCGAATTAACGCTAGCGTTAGGCGCCTGCGTCCTATAGTGAATTTGCCCCCATAGCTTTATGCTACTGCAACTTGGCACAACTCATGCATTTGTACACCCTTCAACTGTGCACTATTAAAGCGGACTTACCTCCTGGTCAATGCAGTGCAAGTTGGCACTAGTGAAGATGCATGCATAAGGTGCAACTGCATTAGGTACAACTGCATTCTGCAGGCAATTTTTGACTCAGTTCTGTGCCCATTTTAGCATCTAGTGGTCAGATATTAGCGCTTACATGATTCCCAAGTTTATGGAACAATTTACAAAGGCAGTGCTAAAGCAACCAATGAAAATAGGCATAATCAATTATTGGCCTATGGGCTAATGATCAGATCATACAGGCACATCAGATGAAAACTGCATCAACATGCCAATGCGGCCCTTGCCACATGGAAAAATTAAACCTGCCAGAATGATGTCTTGTTGATTTCCAGCAAGATATCTCTCCATATGCACATGGAAGGACCAAGATGGCTGATTTTTTACCCATGTAACTCCCCTTCACAGGTACGTCATTCAAAATGAATGAACTCCTGTTGTGATTCTATTATTCTGAAATGTATATAATGCACCAGCTGAATAAATAGCAGATGTGGTCTCATCCAGGATAGGATCCCCCAATAAGCTTTCCATGGTTTTGCTCTGCTTTCTCTGCTATCTTTTGTTCTGCATGCTGTGTTGTCCCGGCAGAAGAGCACAGGAATGGCAGATACAGATTATAGACTGACACATAGAAGAGTAGCAACAACAATTTGCAAATGCAGTGCTAAAGCAAACAATGAAAATGGGCATATCCAATTATTGTCCTATGGGCTAATGATCATTATTAATGACCATAATGATAATTATTTTTAGTGTGGACCTCAGTAGTAGTAGTTAAGTTTAGTGTCAACCACAAAAGAGCCACATGTTCTTAAAAAAGTTGTGTCTAGAAGCTTTGTGTGATCCCTCTTCACAATCTCCATGAAGTTACTTTTGCAAATATATGAATTGCTGTTATTAACATGCAGGTGTCAATCCGGATATACATTTCCAAATACACATTTTTTTTATATATATATATATATATATATATATATATAATGTATATTAAATAAATTACACACAAAAAAGGTTAAGAGAGCCCTGCTAAAAGAAAAGCTTATAGCTTTTTTTAATATAAACATCCCCCACTAATATTATACTTATGAGTCCATATCAAGCTCTAAAAAAATAAAATGACTAAGAAAAACAAAAACTAGCATCTCAATATTTGCAAAGGCTACTTGTATGGGCAATATTAGCTCTGTGTCACTGAAGCAATATATTGCCAAGATGAAAAGGCAGTTTATGTTACTCAGAGTTCATTAAAAACTTCAAGATGCTTTTACCCAGTGGGGCCTTTCTTTGAGAAGAAATTATTTTTAAAAAATTAACAATGCTATTGAGACCAGGAATGATCATAAACTCTCTCTCCTCCTCAAAGAGTGTTCTCCATATTACATTTTTATGTTTATATTGTTTCAGTTTCATGCATTTGTGGATTATTTCAACATACAAAGTGCTTTGTTAATCAGCCTTTAATTTTAAAGCCGACTACCAATGCATTCATGACAGACTCTCTCTTCATTATTTATTATTAAAAATTTAAATGTTATTAAAGGGGAACTACTGCGAAAATAAAAATGTAATATAAGGTTGTCAAATTGTAATTAGAAAACTTCTAAAAACTCTAAACGCAACAAATTCTGTACTGTATTTTCACTATCCCTCTCTCATGCAGGAGTTGAGTGTCAGATTTTGAAGTAGGGTCTAATACAGCCTTTAGCAGGGGATCCCTTTTTTTAGCAGATGTCTTAGAGCTCACTTGTATAACCAATTCAGACACAAACAAATAAAATAGCAGACTCTGGGACAAATTCTGCATAGAAGAGACAGGATCTCTGTTGATTTTCAAAGGTAAGTAAAAGAAGATTTTCCATGATAATGTAAAAGGAGAAACCACCCCCACCAAAAAAAAATATTCCATGTGCACTTATCGTGAGAGAGCATACAAAAGTCTTCATAAGAACTGTGAATTGTATTTGCATTTCACTAGGGCTCCTTTTTTTTTTTTTACACTTTCACTTACTTCTCGTTTCAGTTCCCTAATGCACTGACACATTCTCAGTATAGCCAGTTCCAAATCTTCCATAATATCCTTTGTTTTTTGTGTTTGCTGTAAAAATAACAAAAAAAAAAGATTAATGAAAACAAATTAATTAGGTAGTTCGACATATATAAAATTAAACAAGTTGCTTTTTAAAATCATTAGAAATAATTACCTCTCTAAACCTAAAATTGCTTAATGCAGAGTTTGGCTTAAAGGGGATGTTCACCTTCCAAACACTTTTTTTTTTCAGTTGTTTTCAAATTGTTCACCAGAAATAAACTCTTATTCAGTTACTTTCCATCTTATATTTTATACCGTTTTTTTCCAAAATCTAATTTTAATGTTCAATGTCCCTGTCTCTGGGTGTCATTTTTCAGCATCATCTCTCCTACTAGCAACTATTGTATCAATTCTAACAGCTGCCTTTAATGAAACTCTGGGACTGTGCTCAGCAGGAATAAAGATAAGAAATCAACTAAATGCATCAATTGTAGTCAGCAACCCCTCTTCCCAGAGCTACTTTAGAAGGTGAAAAATTAGACTTAACACTTAAATATTAGAAGAATGGTCACACATAGAAAATAGAAAGTAATTGGAAAAAGTCTTTATTTCTGGTGATCTATCTGAAACCAACTGAACTGAAAAAAGTGTTGGAAGGTGAACAACCCCTTTTAAAGAATCATAGCGATAGTGTGCAGAATCACATCGTTTTGATAAAAAATTCCAGTACTGGGAATAAAGCAGAATATAAAATAGTGTCGTGTCTAAATACACTGAGTCAAGCCTGCTACACAGGTTTAACCCCTAAAGTAAATTTAAACACTACACGAGTGTGAAAAGTTTGAGACACTTTTAGTTCATTAAAATAGGATCCACAAAACTGCACATATTTTTGAACATGCACCTATATATCTATATATATATATATATATATATATATATATATATATATATATATATATAGATATAGATTATATATATATATATATATATATATATATATATATATATATATATATATATATATATACACATATATATATATATATATATATATACATATATACATATACACACACACACATTCCCATCTCAAGTTAAATGTAGAAGGGTCTGATATTGCATCTTTAAATGCCCCCCCCCTTTTTAGTAAAGGTGGTTACAGCTTCCAGTCTAGCTGACAGCGCTCGACTGGTTTGGACCCACCTCTGACGGTAAGATATGGATATGCTAAATGCAACAGGAAGGTATTTATCCCGGAAATCTCATCCACAATATTACATTAAGTTCAAGCTCTTCTGTCTATATACAGCCTAACTGCTAATTAATCAGTAAAAAAAAGCCTCGCTAATTTGCCTCAGAGGGAAAAAAATAGTCCATCCTGAATCCAAGATAACATTCAGCATGGTTAGCTGCACAATACCAAAAAATGAACTCTTAGTTACTTTAATTAAAGGTATTCTCTTAGGAGTTGGCGCCATTGAAATAAATTTGTATGTCACCACCTTACACACATGCATCAGAAAGTTTAATGCCACAACCAACTTTTAAAGCCACACCCACTTAGTACTGCCTTTCTGGGTCGGACTGGGGGGCCTGGGGCCCACCGGGACTAATGTCCAGGGCCCCCTTCGACCCCCCCTGCCTCTCTACTATGATGCGCCGAGCATGTTTGCGCGAAGGCGCTGCTCGGCACGCCTGCGTGTAGGCGCCACTCCTCAGTGAAAGGTGCCGCGCGCATGCGCAAATGGCGCTGCGCGCCACATAAAAAATCTTTTTTTCTTTCAAGTACGATCAGGATGGGGGACTGGCCCGGCGGGGGCCCATTAGGGGTCGGACCCACCGGGTTTTTTCCCGGTATCCCGCCGGGCCAGTCCAAAACTGCTGCCTTTTGAACATTAAGGGCCAGATTTATCAAGGTTCGAATTTCGACCCTCGAAGAAAAATCTTTTCAGCGCAAAATGTTCGATTGAACGATCGAATAAAAATCGTTCGATCGCTCATAAAAAGTGCCCATAACCTATCTACAATGTCCCCATAGACTAACATTCAATTCGGTAGATTTTATTTGGCGAAGTATTGATTCGAAGGATTTTTTAAAGAGACAGTACTTCGATTATTGAATGGTCGAACGATTTTTACTTTGAATCGTTCGATTCGATCGAATTGGACCAATTCGATGGTCGAAGTACCCAAATATTACTTTGAAATTCGAATATTTTTGGATTCAAACTATTCACTCGAGCTTAGTAAATCTGCCCCTTAATGGAAAATGTGTAACAATATATTGACACAATTTAATGAAAGTAATACTTCCTTTAGATGCAAATCCTTTTAGGTGAATGTTTCAAGTTTTATAAAGAAGATGGGCATTAGGAATTTAAACTATATTTGATAAGTAGTAGTAGTAGTAGTAGTAGTAGTAGTAGTAGTAGTATGTAACATAATCTGTCCGATGTGGCTACACTCAAGCCAATACAGTGGTTGTGGGTGCAGAGAAGAAATAAGGTTGATACCAGTGTTTTTATGCAGATTGAGAATCAGCCCCATGTTGCATTTACTGAATACTGGTGATATATATTAGGTGGCAGTAGCCCCAGTAACTAGAGGAGAGAGGTTCCAGTGAAATCCCAGAGCCACTTTGCATTTATAAAGAGGTCATATCCACGATTTGTACATATCTTTAAATTGCTTGAGTACACCCTCACAGCAGGCTCAGCTGCTTGCAGCTTTAAAAGATATTAAATAATTACCCCTGGGAAGGGCACCAATGTGGTTGCAAACAAGTTCAATAAAATTAACAGTGGCACTTACACTCACAGATCTTTAGGATTTCCTGTTTACCTTTCAGCAGCAGTTTGCACCTCAACCCCAAGTCTTTAGAGTAGCTACTAGGCAGTCTTTGCTACCTTTACCAAAGTACCCACAGCTAAAGCACATTAATCCACACCATTGAAATAAGAATTAAGCTGCCCATACATGGACATATTTAGTCTCTACTCTGTGAATATAATCTTATTGGCTAAACAATTGTTTTAAGGATCGATTCACCCATACATAGTCAACAATATTCGAGGAGACTTATGTCATATGTTTGTTGTGTTGGTTACAAGATCTAACATATATTAACTGTTGCTTTGTTTACTTTTGCACAAGGTATGTGAAGTGAATGATTGTTTAACGACAGTTACCTGATTGCCCCATCCATTAGCAGATTTCATAATTTCACAACAAATATTTTCAAATCTGTCCAATCAACAGTTGGGCCAATTTTGTCAGAATGATATGATCGTTTGTACCTCATCAGTGGGATGTTAAGTAGATGATTAACGGTATCATGCTAAAATTGTTTGTTCACACAAAGATGTCTGCCTGTGTATGGGGGGCTTATGTATAAACAATGGGCAAATTTGCATGTGGGCAGTAACGCATGGCAAGCAATCATTTGTTCAACCCGCAGGTAGCTGAGAGAAGTCACTGGGGGTTATTTATAAAGTTAGTGCAGCACATATTTATTTGTAAATGGTTGTATTGCCCATTTTTGCAAATTCAAATTGCGCATAAATTTTCGCAAATGGTTTGCAAATGAGACAGGTGTTTGTGTGAGTGCAACCACTGTGCAAGGTTGTTGTGCATGAAAATAGCACTGACAGTAACTTAAATTTGCAATTAGCTAAACAATTTTGCAAATATTTTCTCCGCCACCAAAGTTGTGGTATAATTCAAGTGCAGAGTGGTTGTATAAATATACAAAATTTGCAATTTTTGCCATATTTAAAAAGCTCTTATGGACATTTGCATTGCGAAAAAAAAATTACAAGTATGTTGGCACTGTTATCTCTTATCCAATTTCATAAATATAACCATGCACAGAGCAAATATATTCACTGTGCCAACCAATCTGCCATGCACAAAGTTTACAAATGAGCCCCACTGAGTGTTCGTTATGGATTGCCCAGGTGCAAATTTGGTCAGAGTTTATAAATGAGCCCTGCAGTGTCTAGGGGGCCTATTTATCACGCCGTGTAAAACAGTAGAGAAAAGCATCACCTGTGATGTTGCCCATAACAACCAATCAGATCTTTGCCTTTTACCCCTAAATTGTAGATGACTGCTGAAATCTAATTGTTATCTAATTGATAAATAAGCCCCTGGCCAGTGGTTGTTTTCTCAGCTACTCATACAGCCACAGCTCTCCAGCTTAGTCGCTGAGCAGCAGCTACTCCCAGACTGATCCTTTAGTTGCAGGTGATTAAAAGGCCCTCTGTACTGCTTCATAGAGGAAATACACCATTCTACAGATTCTTACAGATTAACAGTTAATGATCCTTATATGATTAATTTTCCGTGAAATGATTTGTTGCAATCTATAATGCACGTGAAAAAGAAAAATTGATCCTAGCTGTCTTGAAACAGTGGTATGGGTAGAGGTCTTAACATACTGATTTTCAGTCTCTGAAAGTGTTCATGATTTTTAAAAGTGGCCTACTAAATTAAAGAATATTCAAAGAAAAAAGAATAATCACCTTATGGCCAGAAAAGACTGGTGGGGTCTGCAGTAACTGGATCTATTGTTATTAAAAATGGTTAATGGCTTGAAAACAAACTGAATTGATGCAAACATTACATATTAAGCACATTTTGCAAGATGTGGCTGACAATATTATCCTTACTGTCCCCAAACTGTCATCAAGGTTGACAAATTGCTAATACTTTTAAGTTAAATGGACTCTTCACAATACAATCTATGTGCGAAA
This sequence comes from Xenopus laevis, assembly GCF_017654675.1. NCBI lineage: Eukaryota > Metazoa > Chordata > Amphibia > Anura > Pipidae > Xenopus > Xenopus laevis. The sequence continues at coordinate 62,370,412 of NC_054382.1, forward strand.
AACATATGAAATACTGGTGGTAATGTAGGAATAAATAAATTATACACAATTAGGACTTTCCTGCAATCTGTGTCAATACACAAAGCAATCATAATGAAAAAGAAACTGTACTGTATGGTTTTACTCAATTGGCTTCACATTTGCTGATCAAAATCCCTAGACTATATTGATCAGCTTAAGAAGAGTGAAACCAGTTTAGCTGTATTCTGTTAGTGTGGTTCCTGGCTAAGCTTCTAAAAGTCAGTTGATGAGCATTAACATTTGGGATTTCCATGACAATATATATATATTGTAAGTGAAAAAAAGTCTTTATTTACAAAAACTGTCAATATATGATTAGGCAATTACCTAATTAATAGTGTATTCTGCTGAATAATGTGCATTATGCAGATAGCTTACATTATTGTACTTCAAATTAGTGGTGCTCAACTATGGAGTCCCAAACGAGTCATTGTGTGAAATGTACTTTTAAAAATCTGAATATTAAAGCATATATGTATGTTTAAAAATAAACTCACAAAACTGTTGATTGAGATCTAATGCAGCAATATTCTAATAATGCCAGTGCTGGTAAAGCTGCATATAAACAAAAAACAGGAATATCAACAAATAGGGTGGAACTCAAAACAAAAAGGTGGAAGTCCAACTGGTAAGATTGTGCCATATACAATACATAAAACCTTCATGCCCCCAGTTATTGTTATCTACATTCATCCTGCCATCTAAACCAGCCTTTACGTGGCTAAGGAGTCTGGGATTTTAAAAATGTTGGAAAGGCTGCAGCACATCCAAAAGAAGTACAGTCTAGTTAGATAAAATGATATACATGCAACAAAGAAAAGAAATATTAAACAGAAAGGAGCATAGGGGAAAAAAAAGACATGAAAAATAGGTGGTGTTGACAGAAGCCTTAAAAGTGATTTATAATGTGGCTCCTAAGATTTAATTTATTCTCCCAGCAGATTTAACAGGTTCTTAGTTACTTTACATTTCTTACTCCACATTACTTTACATTTCTCACTCCACTGAACTGATCATCAGACACACTGCCATCAGATAAGAAGTACTTGCACTGGGACTTACATTTTATATTTATTACTGAAAAAAGCAGCAGCACATACTCTTGGAAACCAACAAATTAACTATTTGTACCGAGTATGAACAGCAGATCTTTTTTGTCTTTAATATGGCAATTTTCTCTGTGGAGCTTAACATTAATCCTTTTCCACCTAAGTATGGGAAGAATTTAATTTGCTACAATAAATTGCATTGCCCAACAATGTCCCAAGAAATTACGAAACACATTAAATCTTATACAGCAGCCAAATTAAGAAAACAATAATGCCCAAAATTCTTTTAACAAAGCACTCAAGCAAGTGACAACTTCAAAGCCCCCAAATCGATGTCACTTGATCAACTTGTCACATTGTGTTAGTATTACACATGGAAGACTGTGTGAAAAAGTCATTCTAAACTAGTGCATAGGTTGCTATGCTGACAAATTAGAGACAGTTTACATAGATATATATGAGAAAATGTATGTGTGTGTATTCATCAACTAGTAACATCTACTCATTCAGGTATAACCGACTGAAAATCATATATGCAGGGGGAGACTGACACTAGTTTTTTACTTGATGTCAATACAAAGCAATACAACCAACTGCATAAACACTGATGATGTTTAAACAGGGTATTTTATACTAGTGGGAGAATGCAATGGGAACCCTTGATTGTAAGATCCACTTGGGCAGGCAGCATAAACAATAATAATAAACAATCTCTACATGATAAAAGTATAATATGATAAGGGATCAGAGACTCAACCAAACAGCATAATACAGTATTTATATGTAGAAGACATCTGATTTGACAGTTGTACCTCCTTCCCTTCCTATTCATCCTTTAATTTGCTGAATAGAAATTGATTACCAAAATCTAGCTACTCTGAATGGACAGGCTCTTGACAAGATCTCTGCAGATCTCATTCAACTGCACAAAATTTTGTTGGATCCTACAAATGTGCTGCCCCCCCCGACAGTAATTCATTTCAAGTAGGAAGAAAATCAGAGAAAAAAAGATGGTGTGTTTTATTATTATTATTAACATGTATTTATATAGCACCAACATATTGCGTAGCACTGTAAAGTAAATGTGATTATACAACTAAATCACATGAATAATACACAAGGTGTGGGAGTGGGCAAGATCGAATTAAGTGGGTGAGAAATGTGGTATTGTATGTGGTGTTGCGTTTGGTAGTTAAGCAGAGTGAGGGTAGGCTTCTTGAAAGAAGTGCGGTTTCAGAGATTTCTTGAAAGCAGAAAGGTTGGGAGAAAGTCGGACAGACCATGGGAGAGAGTTCCAGAGGAGGAGTGCAGCCCTTGCAAAGTCTTGAATGCGAGCATGTGAGGAGGTAATGAGAGAAGAGTTGAGTAGAAGGTTAGTAGAGGAGCGTAGTAAGCGATTGGGTGAGTATATAGAGATGAGTTCAGAGATGTAGGGTGGGGCAGAGTTATGAAGTGCTTTAAAAGTCAGTGTCATTAATCTGAATTTGATTCTGAAAGGTAACGGAAGCCAGTGCAGGGATTGACAGAATGGCGAGGCAGAGGAGGAGCGGTTTCTGAGGTATATGAGCCTCGCAGCAGTGTTCATTATGGACTGGAGAGGTGACAGTCTCTGGAGGGGAAGGCCAATTAAAATAGAGTTACAGTAGTCTAGACGCGATATGATGAGAGTCTAGACTAGGATAACCCCAAGGCACCGGGCCTGGGGAGAGGGGGTGATAGTGGAATTGTTAACTAAGATGGATACTTCCGGGATGTTACTGGTGTTAGTTGGAGGAAAGAGAACCATTTCAGTTTTAGAGAGGTTTAATTTAAGGTAGCGTTGTGACATCCAGGTAGAGATAGCGGACAGGCAGGAGGAGACACGAGTTAGGAGTTCCGGGTTGAGATCAGGAGATGAGAGATAGATCTGAGTATGGTCAGCATAGAGGTGGTAGTGGAAACCATACGAGTTTATTAATTTGCCAAGGGAGGAAGTATAGAGGGAGAATAGTAATGGTCCCAGGACAGAGCCTTGAGGAACTCCAACAGAAAGAGGTAGGGAGATTTGTTCCTGTATCTACTTCTGACAATCAGTGTAAATTACTGAGAGAAAAAAGTATTTCAGACACCATCAGATTTTATCTTCTCTGATGCAGATGCAACATTCCACTTCCAACAGGTGTGTTGTGTCGGATGGCAAATCTTCCATTTTGTTTTCACATTTCTCTATCCATCCCATTATATTGTGACCTATGCGACTACATCGGATGCATTCTGCTTCTACAAGATATCCCATGAAGTTTAGCCCTAATGTATTTTATCAAATCAACATCAAATTAAATTCTTTGGGAATAACAAATGAGGCCCTTTTATGAAAGTCAAATCTGTGCTGTGATAATAAGAACTATAATATCATAAGAAATTAAGTATTAAAGGAAAAATAACACCAAAAAATGAAAGTATGTTAAAAGAATGAGAGTATGTTACCCTGCACTAGTAAAAACTGGTATGTTTGCTTCGGAAGCACAACTACAGTTTATATAAACAAGCTGCTGCTGCGTAGCCATGGGGGCAGCTATTCAAAGTTGAAAAAATGAGAAAAGGCACAGGATACACAGCAGATAACAGATAAGCTCTGTAGTATACAATGATATACTACAGAACTTACCAGTTATCTACTGTGTATCCTGTGCTTGAATGGCTGCCCCCATGGCTACACAGCAGCCTGTTTATATTAACTATAGTAGAGTTTCTGAACTAAACACACCAGTTTTGCCAGTGCAGGCCAACACTACATTATATTTTCATTGCTTTAAAACACTTTACTTTTTTGGTGTAAACATATTGGAAGGAGAAGCATACATATTAATCAGAAGCTGACAAGGACATTTTCCTAACCTGTGAGAAAGGCACCCCATGAACACTGGCATGCAAATAAGCATCATCTTAAATACCACACAGGAATCAGGATTCCTGCACACTCAAAACATAAAAAAAGTTACTCGGAAGAAAGCACTTAAAGGCAATGTATACGCTAACTGAAGCAAAAGGTATGAAGGAATTCAAGATTAGAGTAGGTGATGTTTTAATTTAATGAAGAAGTAAACCTGCAGAGAAGATGTAATAACATGTTAACAATTCTATATCAAACACTTATATAGTTAGTTATGGTAGTTATGGTATGGTAAAGATATGCTGCACTAATTTAAGGAACAGTGCTCCTTATTTGAATATTTTTCCTCATTTGCTTGGATATTGCTGGAGTCTGTGGAAGATATATTCTACCCGAGAGTATTATGGAAGCTCCTTCTCAAATAGTGATGTAAAATATGCAGTTCAATAAGAGTTCTCTGTGCAGAATAACAGATGCCCATGAGCACAAAAACAATTAAAACCACTTATTTAAAACAGGGCGTATATTATTATTAGCAGCTATAAAATAGTGATTAGAGTAAAAAGACCACACACAAATTATTTTGACTGCATAGACTCAATAGAGAAGTCTCTTAGATTTATACAGCCAGGAACTAAAAGGAATTGTTCAGTGTAAAAATAAAAACTGGGTAAATAGATATGCTGTGCAAAATAAAAAATGTTTCTAATATAGTTAGTTAGCCAAAAAATGTAATGTATAAAGGCTGGAGTGACTGGATGTCTATCATAATAGGCAGAACACTACTTCCTGCTTTGCAGCTCTCCTGAGTTCGTCAGCCACTTTAAGGGAGGCCACATGGGACATAACTGTTAAGTGAGTTTAAAGCACGGACAATTTTAGGGAAGTGAAATGCCTACATAACAAAAGTAATATAAACCAAGAAAAGTTCTCAGAAGATCCATGTAAAATGGGGAAACCTTTCCCAAATTTAATTTGCAGTGTGGGTAAGTTCTATTACTGATACTTAAAGAAGCTATCACAGTACAAACATTTCTTTTGCTATTCCTGTTGATAGTTGTGTAATGTCCTCCTCCTCCTCCTTCTACTTCTACTACTACTCCAAATGCATGGCAACATTGCCTAAAAGGAAAATACCCCATTCTTATTTGATAAAGTCATTCAATGGGCTTATGTAAAAATGTACATAAACACTACGTGAAACTGCAAAAATCAGTCTATCTGTATTTTTTTTTTTTTACAGACATACTTATTCCACAGATTGAATGCAAACCCAATCAAAGGAACCATTTAAATTCCCAGAATCCATCACTTTATAATGGAGTAAATGACAGAGGAGTTGCATGCAGCTACAGACTTTGTTTCCTTTAATACAATCGTACATGTAACGTACATTTATTTTATAGCAGTTCAGAGAGTGTTTATGCTTAGCATATACAAATTACATTTTTCGTTGTTTAAAAAAAAAAAATAATAATAATAATAATACTAACACCACTAATAATAAACAAATCCTAAATAAATAATTTTTGTTCACCACATGCCTTCCACTCTTGGGAATGCCATGGGATGACTTTGCAGTATACTATTATCTGGATTGCTTGGGGCCTGAGTTTTTTTGGATAACAGATCTTTCTATAAATTGGATCACCATCTCTTAAGTCTGCTATTTAAATATAATTTAAATATTAAATATATATATTGTTTTACCAACATAATGGATTCATGCAGCTTAGTTAGGATCAATTACAAGGTACAGTACACATTAATAAATTGAATTTTGCCCTTGCAATATACAATGTTCAATTCAACCAAGGAAAGGAGAAATATTCCTTGCAGAACATAAGACGATTTACTTTGTTAAAAAGGTCTTACAGCTTGCATCCACACTGCAACGAACTGTTCTAATTCCATCTTGGCCTGGTTAGAGAGTTCGAGAATGCGCTCTCTGTTCTCATGGCTGGTGTAAGCAGAGTCTGTGAAGTCTTCTGTATGCTCCAAAATGACTTCTAACATAGTGGAGACATTTTCCTTGGAGAGATAATACAGGTTGTCTCGAAGTCCCTCAATTTTGTTCTAGTAAAAAAAGCAAACACATAAGGTAACCAACACCAAAATGACTTCTAACATACACACACATAATACAAACCTTATATTGCAGCAGCCAGAGTGTCAGCCATTAAAATGTATATGTACTGTTTAGAGAGGTCTCTGTATGCCACATTGTTTATTAAATATATGCATAACGGCCATCAAACTGTTCTGTAGACATCTATCGTTCATATATAGGATGTTTTGGTACTTAATGCTATGGGGGAGATAAGATGCTAGAAAGTGGAAGCTTGGAGGCGATTTTCAGGTATTTCATCAAAACTGAAAAAGTAGTTTGGAGAAGAAAACATGATTACCCATTTTGGATTTGTCTAAATCTGTACTTTCCAAAAATATATGTTTTTTTACGGGTCATCGAATTGTTTTGTGTTTTTACCCTGCAAAAATGCAGTAAATTAGATGATTAAACGACAGATAATTTCATAATCTTGTGCACAATTGGCAGAAAACTGTTCAGTGGACCCCTTGCAATTGGAAACTTTCAGGCAATTTTCAGGTATTTCATCAAAACCAACAATTTGGGAAAGCATTGCAACTTAGTATGTGCTATGTTGGAATTATCAACTTGCAAAGTCAAAGTTTTGGGAAAGTATTGCAACTCAGTTTGGAGTAGAAAGACATGGTTACCCATTTTGAATTTACCTGAATGTGTACTTTCCAAAAATATATGGTTTTAAACTTTTGTGTTTTTTCCCCTGCAAAAATGCTGTAAATGTGATGATTATTCAGTAGCTGACTTTCGGGACAAGTTGTATGCACTAACTTAATTTTGAGGTCACTAAATGCCAGATACTTTGGTAATCCTATGCACAATGGGCATAAAACTGCTCAGTGAACCCCTGTCATTCATATTAAGCATGCTTTCTCTCGGTTCCTAATGCTATAAGGGAGATAAAATGCTACAAGTGAACCCTTTGAGGTGATTTACAGGTATTTCATTAAACCCGACAATTTTGGGAATGCATTGCAACTCAGCATGTGCTATGTGGGAGATACCAACTTGCAAAGTAAAAGTTTTGAGGTGATTTTTCATTATTTCATACATTTTTATAAAAACCACAAAGTTCAGAAAAGCTTTGATTTTTGGTAACTAAAAGTAGAAAGACATGGTTAGCCATTTTGGATTCAATAGAATCTGTACTTTTCAAAAATACACAAACTTAGGCAGAAAGCTCAGGTTCTCTCAAAGAAAACAATGTCTAGTTTTCCAAGGTAAACTAAAAATCTCCCCCCAGGAAATGCCCCTAAAATTAGAGAGCACAAAATGTTCAAAAAATGTCTGGCACTGAGAATTTTGCTCACACTTAAAGGGTTAAACTGAATGGTGTTTAGGGTCGGTCTCCATTATTCATACCAAAATAGAAATTAAAATGAGGTGCATAATTGGTGCTCAAGAATTGTTTTTATCATGAAATTGGTCCCCACAAGTTAATTTGGGCTGCTTAAAAGAAAAGTTAAAAAACCTTGTCTAAAAACATTTAAAGATGTGTATTTTGATGCACATTTTTCAAGTAAGATTTGTTAGGCCTTTACAGATTCCCACAGAAGAATAGTTAAGGGCCATAATTTTTTGTTCCCTATAACCAAACATGCTCTAATCTCAACTTTAAGATTCAATAATAAAATATATAACAACAAACAAGAACAAGGTAACAAACAAGGTAAACACTTCATAAATATAATGGGGTTGGCTTTAGTATGCCAGGAAAATTACAGAAAACTTTTAAGATTTTTTATGATTTTCTCCCTGAGAAAACAATTTTTAAAAGTATTTTGTATGATACATATTAAAACATCTGAGGTCTTTTACTATTAAATTTACAATACAGCCCATCATCTTTGTATAATGAAATTACAGAATCTTCACCTTGAATTCTTTGATTCCAGTATAGATACTGATTGGAGCCATTTCACGTTCCCTGTTTGGCCGAGAATCAGTTACAATTTCTATAACTTGCTCCAATGCGAGCCGCATCCTTTGGAAGACACCTTCTTTATTAATACGGGCAGATTCACAATCAGGATGCCGTAGGCAAGTCTTTAAAATAAACAGTAGCATAATTAAAAATAGTAATGTGAAGTTATATTATGTATATTAAGTTTTTCTTGTGAATGTTTCAAGTATGTACAACACATAAGAAGCCACTAATGCCAGGTTTACTCATGCATGGCTGCTATAAACGTTTTTATCTCAAATTATCCTTCCATTTTTTAACAGTTATTTAAGAGTATTTATGGCTGTGAAAAAAAGGATTATGCACAGTACCTGCTCCATGGTTTTATTAGGGCTGACGCAGGTTTGTGATTGGTTAAGAATGTAAATATGTATATATATATATATATATATATATATATATATATATATATATATATATATATATATATATATATATATACTGTGAAAGCCAATATAAAAGGGCCATAAACAAAAATCATGAAATATTAATGTAAACATATAATAAGAACAGTGTACCCTGAAGAACATGTCACACTGTTCCAAATGATACTAGCATCACAGAGAAAAAACACACTTACCTTAGATGCTGTTAACAACATCATAGTGCATTTTTCAAGTACTGCTCTTGCTGCTGCCATACTTGCCTTCTTCTTCTCATTCTTTAAGTCCTAAAGACAATGGAAATTAATGCTAAGAATCAATACACTGAATTAATGGATACATTGCCAACATGGTGCTGTGTTTATAACCTTAGTAGTTAATTCCACAACATGTAGCTTTTTCTTGCTTCAAGTACAACTGAAGCCTAAAAATGAATATGATTATTGAAGCAAGGAGGTTTGGCAACATTACAACAGCAATGCTGTAGGTCTTCGATGTTGTCCACAGGAGATCACGATTTGGATTGTTTGAATGCGAATGACAATGCACTTCTCATTATATTTTGGAACTTTTTTTTACCTTCAGGAATCTCTATAGTTTATGGCTGTTTATGCTTATTTTCATTTGATAATCCAAGAAATTTGAGTTTTTCAGAATTTGAAAGTCGCATGATTTGAATAGATGCTCAATTTTATCAGAACTTTTTGTTGCACCGATTTTTTATTAGTAAATTAAGGGGTTTCAGGATTGTGAGTTTTGTAGAATTATTTTATTAAATAAAGTGAGAAACGGTTGTGTTTTAGTAAATAACCCCGTAAATAAACCAATAGGGTGGTTTTGCTTACAGTAAGGATTCATTATATCTTAGTTGGGATCAACTTTATTATTACAGCAAAAGAAATCATTATTAAAAATTCACATTATTTGGATAAAAGTGCTTTCTGGATAACGGATCCCATACCTGTAATAAAAAGTAGCAGTACCAATAAATTTGTAGCCTTACAGAGCATTTGTTTTTTAGGGGTCAGTGACCCCCGTTTGAAAGCTGGAAACTGCCAGAAGGCAAATAATTAAAAAGCTATAAAAAAATGAAGTCCAGCTGAAAAGTTGCTTAGAAATAGCCGTTCTAAAACATACTAAGGGGCATATTTATTATGCTGTGTAACAAACTGCAGGATAATACACCACACATCACCACATAAAAAACAGCATTACATTTTTATGTGTGTTTTCTTTGAGTGACTTCTGCCGGAACCAGTATAAACTAACAGTGTCAAATCTGGCATTCGCATAGCGATAACTTAAACACACCTTGATAAATTCACCATTCGTTTTACACAGCTTTTTACACCATTTTCTGTGAATTTAATTTTATACAGCATAATAAATATGTCCCTAAAAGTTAATTTAAAGCGAACCACCCTTTTAACGCCTAAGCTTATGTAACCGACAGCACCCCCGACCATGTGCAGTGAATAAGCAGAAAAAAAGACTTTACAGTGCTGGTTGGTAAAAATGACGCTTGATGACAATGTTTTTAAATAGGGAAGAAAACTAGAGGAAGGCCAATATTTTTCTCCAGTAAGGGTGGCAACTGTTTCTTCACTGATCACCTTGGCTAGTAAAGAAGCCCAAAACATAATGTATTTCTAGCCTACTTCTTAAAGCCAAAGTCCCTGTTATTGTAGCTACCTGTACACAGCTTTGGCTAATTCCCACAGAGCTTAAAGGGGTAGTATACCCCCTTTTTCAATATAAGTTTAAAAATCAGGCTTGTGCTTTACATACTCTTTTCATATTGTTTTGACAAGAATTTTTACTATTTTATTTCTTGAGCACACAGGGCAAATAAAAAAACAATTTCTAACTTCCTGGTTCTTGCAAGGCAGTTAATGAGACTACATGTGCACAGTTAACCTGCATAATGAACATCTGTTTATCTTTAAACCAAAACAAAGGGATGAGTGTAGTTGGTCTTTAAACAAAGTTCTTCTCTATTTATCCTAACTAAGCAAATTACAGGGAATGTAGGGCGTGTGAAAGTAAAACATCTCTACATTACTGCTTTAGAAAACAAAGAAAATATACAGTGGAAAGAATAATTTATCCATAGAGATCTTTACATACATTTTGTCTGTCTCCTGTTAGATGGGCGAATTCCACCATTTCATTGCCGAACTGACTAAATATCTGTACAAACTCCTGGAAGCTGCTCACTTTCTCCAGGTGCTCCATTGTTGTAAGAACCTAGAAAAACAACAGACAATTCATTACTATTACAAATAGTTATAGTTCTGTGGAAATATATTCGAATTCTTCGTTCAAGGAATTTTCTGGGCCTCTTTGTTCTACCCTAAGGACATTCATTTGTGAAAAATTATTAAGCCTGCTTCTGTAAAATCAGGAAAGCAAACAGAAAGATTTAAACTCTATTTAAGTTGCTGAATTAAATCCAACCATACATTAGCAGTTTGGGGTCCCATATCATTTCATGGTTCAATATTTGGAAAGGAAACCTAAATCTCATAACATTTAAGATAAATAACATTATTGTATATTGAGATATGTTTCAAGAATCTCTACAATGGCAATTAATGTTCATGGTTAAAGCAAAAATATGTATGTAGCGAGCTATCAGAATGCTACTCCTGACTTGTATTCCCAGTAGTACCAGCATCAGACACAAACCAGAGAAACATTCATTTTAACTCTGTTAGAATTTACATTCAAAAAATCATTTAATAGAAAATATAAAAGAAGAATGCTCCCTAGATTATCTTATGTTAGTTACTGCGTACAAATGAAAAATGTAACCCATGTTATGTTGCCTCTGCATTTTCTCCTTGTTTTCCAGATTGAATATAAACTATAGTAGTCTTTATAAAGCAAACACACAGCTTTAACTGGTGCAAGGTAACAGTATATAATATATTAATTACATTAAACCACTTTCAGTTACTATCTAGTATAGGTAAATCTATAACAACTGGACTTGCCGAGTTATATAGATATACCATGACCTGGATGAGTGAAAATCTTTATTGCCACTTTTAGTTACTGTTCCTTTATCAATAATATAAGAATTGACTTTACCAAGTCATTTCCAGAAGCTGCCAAATTAAACTGCATAGGTAAAACTAACAAAACACAGAGTTGTTGTGCACAGATATGATGCAACTAGGGGATGAGGGAGGGGCAGTATAACTCAGGGAACATGGGAGGGCCAAAGTGAATGATGCTGTGTAAGAATGGACACTCCTACTCAGATTCTAAAAATGCTTGGTCTGGAGAGCAGAAATGAGTGATAAGTGTGGTTATAACACACATTTGATGCAGTTGGGTATAGATTTTATTGTACAAATTAATGTTAAATATCAGTGAGAAAATGGTATGGTTTATAGTTCATGACAGTTCTCCTTTAAATGAATTGTTCAGTGTAAAAATAAAAGCTAGGTAAATAGATAGGTGCATAATAAAAATGTTTCTAATATAATTAGTTAGCCGAAAATGTAATGAGTGACTGGATGTCTAACACTACTTCCTGCTTTGCAGCTCTCTTGGTTTACAATGATTGGTTAACAGGCAGTAACCAGAAATTGAATTGGAACAGCACCACTCAATCTTCTTAAAATAAAAATGCCTTTATTGCAGACTTCTGGGGCATTACAGCAACGTTTCAGGTCTCAAAATGGCCTTTTATCAAGCTAAACTGACAAACCAAACACAGCTATTTAAACCCTTTGTGCCATCTAGTGGACAATTAGTAACAAATAATCATATAATTTTTTCATTTATTTGACAGTGTAACAATTTACAAAGGTATCCATCCGAAGTGATTCCAACAGTGCAGGTGAACCAAGTTCATATGAGGCAGATCTATAAAAGATCCAGAATAAAAACTGTATATAAAATCATTAAAAACTAGCAAAATTTATCTACATATCAGTTTGAGGTTGTATTCTTTATTTAGACCTAGTGGGGTTAATGTCTCCAATCTCCTGATCCAAAAGGCCTCTCTATATAGTAAAGCTTTCAGTCTATTTCCACCACGACGTTTTGGCTGAACTACTTCCAATAACCTAAAACCTTATTTGATTCACATTATGGCCCATTTCAATGAAATGGCCCGCCACTGCTTGTTCCTTCTTACCAGTTCTAATAGCAGACATGTTCTCGGATGTGTTCCCAGACGGTCCTCACAGTTTGACCCACATATGCTAGCCCACATGGACATTTGATGACATACACTACATGTATGGAATTACAAGAGAACCGTCCAGGAATACGAGTCCCCTTCCTCGGGTGGTATAGGAATTCACCATTCTGGATATTGGAACAGCAGTTGCAGTTAAAACAAGATCTGCCTCATATGAACTTGCTCTGTTGGAATCCCTTCAGATGGATACTTTTGTAAATTGTTACACTGTCAAATATATGAAAAAATTTGTATCACTTGATTGTTATTTGTTACTGATTGTCTGCAATAAAGGCATTTTTATTTTAAAAAAGAGTGGTGCTGTTCCAATTCAATTTCTGTTACATTTGCCAGTGGAAAGTGGCCACTGGGGAATATGCACTACGACACAAGAGAAAAGAAAAGATTTATGAAGTTGTGCTGACTATTTTGCTTCCATAACAGGCAGTAACCAATCAGAGACTTGAGTGGGGGCCACATGGGTCATATCTGTTGCTTTTGAATCTGACCTAAATGCTGAGGATCAATTGCAAACTCACTGAACAGTTATGTCCCATGTGACCCCCCCTTAAAGTCACTGACTAACTATGAGTTAGAGAGTTGCGAAGCAGGAAGTAGTGTTCCCTCATGTCCCTTGCCCTCCTGTAACTAGTTTGCATTCCTTGTTGTGACTTTTGAAGCAAAAGCCAGCTGCAGTTTTTTTTGTATCTTTAATAAACATCCATAGGCAACTTCTCTGTTTCCCACTTTATTTTGGATAATAGGTATTATTTATCGCAAAGCAAAATTAACAACAACACTTGCTTTCTTTTTGTAGGGTTTCTGACCTCAAGTGTTATATATGTATTAGGTAAAGCTCCATGAAACATAAGATACTTGATTCTAAACTAGTCTGTCTTTTCTTGAGGTAACAAATGAAATATGGCTTCAATGAAATTCCCTGTTTTCATAAAAAACACTTGTACATCTGCAAGTTAGTAATTATAATTAATGGAGTTTTGTGCTCTCAATTTTGTATTTGTATATGCTTTTCAAATTAGCAACATAGTTTGCTAGAACTATCCTTTGCTATCAAAAATATAACTATGAATAGGGTTGCCACCTTTTGCCAAAAAAAAATTCCGGCTGGTGGGGGCGGGTACACAAAGGGGGTGTGGCGTGACGTCAAGGGGGTGGGGTTGTGCCGCAAAGGGGCGGGGCCACATCGCGGCCAGGACAAGAACTGAAGGACAATGTAAGTTTACAGGGGGTTGGGGGCTGGCCGAGGGGGTCTTTTTAAGGGTATTACAAATTTACCAGCAGCTACATTGCCAGTAAATTTGTAATAGCGGCCCAGGCCTTGGCAGGTGTTTTACCGGCAACCGGGTGGAGGCAACCCTAACTATGAAACATATTTAAGAGACCAAAAATATTGTGCTCTATGCCATCAAAAGGTCAATAACAGTCATCTATACCATTAATAAAGTACCGTATGTTACTTATGACTCCAGAACTATGGCTCAAAACCCTTGTAGCAGAAATTTTGATTGCAAACAAAGGGAGTACATTAAAGAATCAATTCGATCTGAAAAGCAATGTCTTTTAAATCAGAAATCATCTCTGAAGAATGCTAACTGCATATGCCAGTTATATCACCTGCTCATTGGTAACTTGGCTTTAGTCAATTCTCCATTAACATTGCTTGCATATTTACCATATTTATGGAAGCAGGAACACAATATTTTCAATAATGTGTTGCGATATAGCTCTGATTCCAGCACAGCATCAGTACATCCAATAATGTTTTAAAAATTAAAGATTATTTTAATATATATATATATATATATATATATATATATATATATATATATATATATATATATACACATATATATATATATATATGCACATATATATATATTTATATATATATATATGCATATATATATGCACATATATCCTTTTATGACCTTGCATGCTCTTATAGTACAATGTATATTTTTACATGATTACACAAAATGTTGGAGTTTAGCAATTTACTGTTTACCCACAGAGAATATAATTTCATCTGCAGAAATGTGTCTCTTTTGTAAATTGATTTTCATCTTTAGCAAGTAAGTACCTTGTTTCTGGAAGTGATAATTTGCTTAACAACAATCCTATCAGCTAAAACCAGCACTTTGGTAACGGAAGAAAGCAAAAGTCTGGCAGCTTTTACAACCCCTGTCTTATCAGTGAAAATGGTAGTACATCCATCTGGTTCTGGATGTTCTCCGATGTTCATGTCTGTCAATTGTGCAATAGTCTCCCCTAAAAAAATAAAAAGAACAAAAACAATGGTCAAATTCTATAAATATTTGAAGATTCCAAGTACTTTTGGGTACAAGTCAGTTCTAATCCACATGGAAAGGCACTGAAGCCCATTAATATGAGTTGTTTTTTTTTTTAAATAAAATTAATACATTAAAAATGATAAATATAAATAAAAGTGCATTATTGATTTAAACATGTATATTCTAAATGCATGTAATAACATGGAAGCCCCCCCCAAAAAAAACAGATGCAATGATATGCAGCTGGGCTTATACACAGATATGAATATGGATAAAGTCAATCAGGTACAACAAGAAGTAATTAGTTAGCTTTTGAGCTTAGATTGCATTTATACCTGCCTCATATACGCACCTTCAATTTGTGTTCGTAATCTCTGAATTCTATATGCTTTTATATATCTGCATAGTTCTTCCAAGGCTAATATTCAGCCATATTGAACTCTTTCATCCTTTGATTTGGGTCTTAATTTACTTAGTTTACAGATAAATTGTCAACATGTGATTAAGAAGAAAAGTATGATAGATAATCTGTCATTGGTCCTTACCTTTAATTTATAAATTCAGAGGAAGATTTACCAAAGCTCAAACGTTGCCATTTTCACTGCAGATTAAACTTTGTAAAACAGGTAGCATGACATGATAATCCTATATACATCCCTGACTATAAACTATGTAAAATTACATTTTATTTTATCAATATTTTTAAATGTTTTTGTCTTCACATTTTGAAGAAAAATAACAGCAACAAAATAACAGAACATGTAATAAAGAAGAATGTTAGTGTTGTCCTAGAAGTGGTCACAGTATTTCTTTCATGAATATAAGTTAACTTTATGTGCTGGCATATTGAAAAACAAAACATCTGCAGGTCATTGTGGGGCATTGTACCTTTAAATAGGATTTTCACTCTAAATTCATTGTAATTACAGTCACAACTTTAAAAGGACTGCATTTTTTTTTATAGAAATTTGCTTAGATACATTTTCATGCACTGTGCAAAATCAGTGTTTGGGTGGAGAACCACCTTTAATATTTAATTAATTCAACAAGAAATTCACTATATGGTTTAAGGTAACTAAGGAGTGATAACCGTCTATCAGACATTTGAACAATATTATGGCAGCTGAAAACATTTAAGTTAGGGAGGGGTTTTCTTTCTGCAATTGACTTATTTAGGGGGACATAAAATGTCCATAGTATTCCCACATAATGGATGACAGCTGTACAAATCAACAGCACTTTAATGTTACCTAACCTTCTGTTATATAGAAAAAAGTATAAATTCTTATACTTGCACATACAGTATATACATAGGAAGCCCTAGTTTCACTCTATGCTAAAAATACCTCAAAGAGAGAGCAACAAAAAGCATCCATGGAAATTTGTCAGATAATGAATACATGAACATGACCATACTGCGATACCAATGCATATTTAATGATTTCACTTTTTAAAGATTTTCACTGTTTGTTTTTAAATGACACATAAGTAATTAAACCGGTGCTTTATTAAGGTATCACAATAATCAAACCTTTAATAAATTAACTTTCATTAATAGTCAATACTATGCTTATTTTTAAATCACATTGATTGCATATGAAGAAACACAAAGTTTTAATACCCTGGCATATTATCAATTATTAAGTTATGCTCTGATTTCAAATTTCAACAGCAAGGTGAGGTAGATGCCAATAGTACATACCCAGATATATTCATGTTACAACCCTTAGACTAATGGGCCTATTTAAGATTGTTCAAACTTGTGACCCTATGTGAGTTAATGAACTCATGCTAGGTTTTGGGTTTGATAACCTTGTTAATATTCTAGTTCGAGCTATCTTAAATAGGACCCCTAGTTACCAACATATAAAAATTATTTACAGAGACACTTTGGTTCCAGGTTGCTGCATCGAGTTGCAGTCATACTATAGTTCAAAGGAACACGAGTTAAATGAATATCTACATTTTGCAGGGCAATTGAAGCTACTCCATGTTTAGTCCTGGCAAGGTAGATAATTAGATTACCAGAGCGCAGATAATTCCACTGTATTATGTACTTCTGTTTATTTGTGCACTGGCAATTTAACAAAAGTCTCTCACGAGGTGCATCATTGGCCAAACACAGGCTATGCTGTATTCATGGGGTAAACCTGCAGCAATTCTGCTACCTGCAGGAAGGGGGAGAGCAAAGTGTATTGTACACATTTTTGTTGCACCCTGCCCTGTAGGTAGTAAATGAACTACAGAGGTAGTTTATTTGTATAAAGAACAATTTAAAACAGATAGCTGTAATAAACACCTAATCATTTTAACATATTATCAAATATGTTTTATTTAAAACCACTGAATCTACAATAAATAACCACTTTAAAAGTTAGGGTTGTTAATTAATGAGCTTCCTTATAAGATATAACTTAAAGGAGAACTAAACCACCTTGCTTATAAAACCCCCTACCCCCTCAATAGTCCTCCCTCACCCCCGCACAGGTTTTTAACATCTTTAAATGCCCCTAAGCCTGTAATTAACCCTCGTTGCAGATTCAACACAGCAGAGCTCATGGGCAATATCTTCCGGCGCTTCGGGAATTTTCCTGTCTTCTTCCAGCACTTCGGTAATTTTCTCTTTCAGCCCATGCGTAGTTATCACAAAGCGAATGCATGCACAGATACACGCTTACTTAACGAAGATTAATGAAGCGATGAAGATGACCCCTGTGAGCTCCGTTGCGCTGATTACCGCTCTGCAACGAGGGGTAATTACAGGCTTAGGGGCAGTTACAGATGTTAACACCTGTGTGTGTGTGGGGGGGGACTATGGCGGGTAGGGGGTAGGGGATTTTATTAGCAAGGGGGTTTACCATAGTTCAGTTACAGCTCATATGTAAAACCCTGCTTCATGTAAATAAACCATTTTCATAATAACATACTTTTTTAGGAGTATGTGCCATTAGGTTATCGTAAATATAAAAATTCCATTTTAACCCTTTAAGTGCCACAGAACGTAGAATCTACGTTCTGTGGATCAAAGGACCAAAGTGCCACAGATCGTAGATTCTACGTTCTGCAGCACTTCTGGGTTTGCGAGCGGAGGAGCGGCTGTTAGAGCCGCTCGCTCCGCTCCTTCACGATCCCCTGCCCCTAGACAACGAGCAGAGCAGGGGATCGTGTGGCCCCTGGGGCGCGATCGCCCAGGGGCCCCAAAGCAGCAGCAGGGACGCGTTTCCTATGCGTCCTGCTGCTGCCTGCGCTGCACTTCCGCCCAGCTCCGCCCCCACATGGCTGATGACCGTTGGAGCTGCAGATCTGCTGCGTGGAGCCCTCTCTCATCGATCTGAGGCATCTACCCCAGGTAAGTGTAACATTTACACACACAAAAACACACCAACACACACTTATTACAGTAATATACACTTACATTCACACTTACACACACTCACACATAGATTTTTGGGGATTGGGGGGGTCACACACACTCACAGCACCCATGTACACTTGCACACGCGCAAATAACATGCAATTTACCCGTTGTGCACACGCATATGTACATATATGGCTTTGTGGCTTTTTTTTTTTTTTCTTATCGCATCGTCTCTTTTTGGGCTAAAAAAAATGTTTTATTGCCGTTCCGAATAGCGTATTCGCTAACCGTACTGTGCAATAGCATTTGTATGTTATTTTGGTGGTTATATTGCAATTTTGGGTATTTTGGTGCATTTTTAGCCATTTTATTGAATTTTTTGCCATTTTATTGCATTTTCAGCTCTGCATTTGTGTTGTTCACTTGTTTCTGTCCGTATAATCGATTTGGCCCAGCTAAAATATTCAAACGGTAATTCTGGTGGCCGATTACACTAGTGTGAAAAAAAAAAGCATTGATTTTTGTGGTTTTATTAGTTTTTGGTGATTTATTTGCATTTCACACTGTTCTGTGTTATTTTGTTTTGCCTATGTAAATTTTATCTACTATATATCCATTTGTGGGTCTCTGTGCGCCACATAGTTTGGTATATCTATGCATATTGGGCATCAAAGTGTTCAGTAGACCCCTGGCGTTCATATTTAGGATGTTTTATGCTGATACGTTACGAAATGTGGGGCACATAATGGGGTAAAATTCAAGCTTTGTGACGATTTTCAGAAATTTGATAAAAACCGTTATGTTCAGCATTGCTTTGCAGTTTGGCAGTTTGCAGTAGAAACACTTATTTACCCATATTGGATTCGTCAGAATGTGTACTTTCTGAAAATATATGGTTTTCTGGGTCTCTGTACTGTTAGGGGGATCTAATGTCGCATATTACACACACCAGGTGCTTATATTGCAGCAGCCAGCGCGTCAGCTGTGAAAATGTCTATACATATTGTCATTTGGGGGTCTCTGTGCGCCACATACTTTGGTATATCTATGCATATTGGGCATCAAAGTGTTCAGTAGACCCCTGGCGCTCATATTTAGGATGTTTTATGCTGATAAGCTACGAAATGTGGGGCATATAATGGGGTAAAATTCAAGCTTTGTGACGATTTTCAGAAATTTCATAAAAACCGTTATGTTCAGCATTGCTTTGCAGTTTGGCAGTTTGCAGTAGAAACACTTATTTACCCATATTGGATTCGTCAAAATGTGTACTTTCTGAAAATATATGGTTTTCTGGGGTCTCTGTGCTGTTAGGTGGTCTAATGTCGCATAATACACACACCGGGTGGTTATATTGCAGCAGCCAGCGCGTCAGCCGTGAAAATGTCTATACATATTGTCATTTGGGGGTCTCTGTGCGCCACATAGTTTGGTATATCTATGCATATTGGGCATCAAAGTGTTCAGTAGACCCCATGCGCTCATATTTAGGATGTTTTATGCTGATAAGTTACGAAATGTGGGGCATATAATGGGGTAAAATTCAAGCTTTGTGACGATTTTCAGAAATTTGATAAAAACCGTTACGTTCAGCATTGCTTTGCAGTTTGACAGTTTGCAGTAGGAACACATATTTACCCATATTGGATTCGTCAGAATGTGTACTTTGCGAAAATATATGGTTTTCTGGGGTCTCTGTACTGTTAGGGGGGTCTAATGTCGCATATTACACACACCGGGTGCTTATATTGCAGCAGCCAGCGCGCGTCAGCCGTGAAAATGTATACACTATTGTCATTTGGGGGTCTCTGTGCGCCACATAGTTTGGTATATCTATGCATATTGGGCATCAAAGTGTTTAGTAGACCCCTGGCGTTCATATTCAGGATGTTTTATGCTGATAAGTTACGAAATGTGGGGCATATAATGGGGTAAAATTCAAGCTTTGTGACGATTTTCAGAAATTTGATAAAAACCGTTATGTTCAGCATTGCTTTGCAGTTTGGCAGTTTGCAGTAGAAACACTTATTTACCCATATTGGATTCGTCAGAATGTGTACTTTCTGAAAATATATGGTTTTCTGGGGTCTCTGTACTGTTAGGTGGTCTAATGTCGCATAATACACAAACACCGGGTGGTTATATTGCTGCAGCCAGCGTGTCAGCCGTGAAAATGTCTATACATATTGTCATTTGGGGGTCTCTGTGCGCCACATAGTTTGGTATATCTATGCATTTTGGGCATCAAAGTGTTCAGTAGACCCCTGGCGCTCATATTTAGGATGTTTTATGCTGATAAGTTACGAAATGTGGGGCATATAATGGGATAAAATTCAAGCTTTGTGACGATTTTCAGAAATTTGATAAAAACCGTTACGTTCAGCATTGCTTTGCAGTTTGACAGTTTGCAGTAGGAACACATATTTACCCATATTGGATTCGTCAGAATGTGTACTTTCCGAAAATATATGGTTTTCTGGGGTCTCTGTACTGTTAGGGGGGTCTAATGTCGCATATTACACACACCGGGTGCTTATATTGCAGCAGCCAGCGCACGTCAGCCGTGAAAATGTATACACTATTGTCATTTGGGGGTCTCTGTGCGCCACATAGTTTGGTATATCTATGCATATTGGGCATCAAAGTGTTAAGTAGACCCCTGGCGTTCATATTCAGGATGTTTTATGCTGATAAGTTACGAAATGTGGGGCATATAATGGGGTAAAATTCAAGCTTTGTGACGATTTTCAGAAATTTGATAAAAACCGTTATGTTCAGCATTGCTTTGCAGTTTGGCAGTTTGCAGTAGAAACGCTTATTTACCCATATTGGATTCGTCAGAATGTGTACTTTCTGAAAATATATGGTTTTCTGGGGTCTCTGTACTGTTAGGTGGTCTAATGTCGCATAATACACACACCGGGTGGTTATATTGCAGCAGCCAGCGCGTCAGCCGTGAAAATGTCTATACATATTTGTCATTTGGGGGTCTCTGTGCCCACATAGTTTGGTATAATCTATGCACATTGGGCATCAAACTGTTTAGTAGACCCCTAGTTATATTTAGGATGCTTTATGCTGGTAATGATACAAATGGACAATACGATGGGAAAGTTGAAGCTTTGGAGCAATTTTCAGAATATTTACCAAAAACCGCAAATTTGGCAATAGCCTTTGCGATTCAGTAGTTTGGGAGAAAGCATGTTTACCCATTTAGATTCTGTATAATGTGTACTTTCCAAAATATATGGTTTTGGGGGTAAACATATATTTCTGTGTTTTTACCCCACAAAATGCAGTCAATGTGTGATTTTTCATTAGCTGAAGTACCCACAGACATTTGTA
This sequence comes from Xenopus laevis, assembly GCF_017654675.1. NCBI lineage: Eukaryota > Metazoa > Chordata > Amphibia > Anura > Pipidae > Xenopus > Xenopus laevis. The sequence continues at coordinate 62,392,014 of NC_054382.1, forward strand.
TGCGCTAACTTCATTTTGGGGCCTCTACTGCCATATATTTGGTAAACCTATGCACAGTGGGCACCAAACTGTTTGGAGGACCCCTGGCAATCATATTTAGGTGTTTTTTTGGTGCGTAACGATACATGGGTGATATGGTGCTGAGAAGTTGAAGCTTTGAGGCAATTTTCAGATATTTCACCAAAACCGACAATTGTGGAAAAGCCTTGCGACTCAGTAGTTTGGAACAGAAAGGCATGGGTACCCATTTTAGATTCTGTAGAATGTGTACTTTCCAAAAATATATGGGTTTTGGGGGGTAACATATATTTCTGTGTTTTTACCCCACAAAAATGCAGTCAATGTGTTGATTTTTCATTAGATGAAGTTACCCACAGGACTATTTGTATGCGCTAACTTCATTTTGAGGCCTCTAATGCCAATACTTTGGTAAACCTATGACATGGCATCAAACTGTTTGGAGGAACCCTGGCATCATATTTAGGGTGCTTTTTTGTGCGTAACGATACATGGGTGATATGGGGCTGAGAAGTTGAAGCTTTGAGGCAATTTTCAGATATTTCACCAAAACCGACAATTGTGGAAAGCCTTGCGACTCAGTAGTTTGGAGCAGAAAGGCATGGGTACCCATTTTAGATTCGTAGAATGTGTACTTTCCAAAAATATATGGGTTTGGGGGGTAAACATATATTTCTGTGTTTTTACCCCACAAAAATGCAGTCAATGTGTTGATTTTTCATTAGATGAAGTTACCACAGGACTGTTTGTATGCCTAACTTCATTTTGGGCCTCTAAATGCCAGATACTTTGGTAAACTATGACATGGCCACCAAACTGTTTAGAGGAACCCTGGCAATCATATTTAGGGTGTTTTTTTTTGGCGTAACGATACATGGGTGATATGGTGCTGAGAAGTTGAAGCTTTGAGGCAATTTTCAGATATTTCACCAAAACCGACAATTGTGGGAAAGCCTTGCGACTCAGTAGTTTGGAGCAGAAAGGCATGGGTACCCATTTTAGATTCTGTAGAATGTGTACTTTCCAAAAATATATGGGTTTGGGGGTAAACATATATTTCTGTGTTTTTACCCACAAAAATGCAGTCAATGTGTTGATTTTTCATTAGATGAAGTTACCCACAGGACTATTTGTATGCGCTAACTTCATTTTGAGGCCTCTAACTGCCAGATACTTTGGTAAACCTATGAACAATGGCCACCAAACTGTTTGGAGGAACCCTGGCAATCATATTTAGGGTGCTTTTTCTTGGTGCGTAACGATACATGGGTGATATGGGCTGAGAAGTTGAAGCTTTGAGGCAATTTTCAGATATTTCACCAAAACCGACAATTGTGGGAAAGCCTTGCGACTCAGTAGTTTGGAGCAGAAAGGCATGGGTACCCATTTTAGATTCAGTAGAATGTGTACTTTCCAAAAATATATGGGTTTGGGGGGTAAACATATATTTCTGTGTTTTTACCCCACAAAAATGCAGTCAATGTGTTGATTTTTCATTAGATGAAGTTAACCACGGGACTGTTTGTATGCACTAACTTCATTTTGGGGCCTCTAAATGCCAGACACTTTGGTAAACTTATGAACAATGGCCACCAAAATGTTCAGAGGAACCCTGGCAATCATATTTAGGGTGTTTTTTTTTGGTGCGTAACGATACATGGGTGATATGGTGCTGAGAAGTTGAAGCTTTGAGGCAATTTTCAGATATTTCACCAAAACCGACAATTGTGGGAAAGCCTTGCGACTCAGTAGTTTGGAGCAGAAAGGCATGGGTATCCATTTTAGATTCTGTAGAATGTGTACTTTCCAAAAATATATGGGTTTGGGGGGTAAACATATATTTCTGTGTTTTTACCCCACAAAAATGCAGTCAATGTGTTGATTTTTCATTAGATGAAGTTACCCACAGGACTATTTGTATGCGCTAACTTCATTTTGAGGCCTCTAACTGCCAGATACTTTGGTAAACCTATGAACAATGGCCACCAAACTGTTTGGAGGAACCCTGGCAATCATATTTAGGGTGTTTTTTCTTGGTGCGTAACGATACATGGGTGATATGGTGCTGAGAAGTTGAAGCTTTGAGGCAATTTTCAGATATTTCACCAAAACCGACAATTGTGGGAAAGCCTTGCGACTCAGTAGTTTGGAGCAGAAAGGCATGGGTACCCATTTTAGATTCGGTAGAATGTGTACTTTCCAAAAATATATGGGTTTGGGGGTAAACATATATTTCTGTGTTTTTACCCCACAAAAATGCAGTCAATGTGTTGATTTCTCATTATATGAAGTTACCCACAGGACTATTTGTATGCGCTAACTTCATTTTGAGGCCTCTAACTGCCAGATACTTTGGTAAACCTATGAACAATGGCTACCAAACTGTTTGGAGGAACCCTGGCAATCATATTTAGGGTGTTTTTTCTTGGTGCGTAACGATACATGGGTGATATGGTGCTGAGAAGTTGAAGCTTTGAGGCAATTTTCAGATATTTCACCAAAACCGACAATTGTGGGAAGGCCTTGCGACTCAGTAGTTTGGAGCAGAAAGGCATGGGTACCCATTTTAGATTCGGTAGAATGTGTACTTTCCAAAAATATATGGGTTTTGGGGGTAAACATATATTTCTGTGTTTTTACCCCACAAAAATGCAGTCAATGTGTTGATTTTTCATTAGCTGAAGTTACTCACGGGACTGTTTGTATGCGCTAACTTCATTTTGGGGCCTCTAAATGCCAGATACTTTGGTAAACTTATGAACAATGGCCACCAAAATGTTCAGAGGAACCCTGGCAATCATATTTAGGGTGCTTTTTCTTAGTACGTAATGATACATGGGTGATATGGTGCTGGGAAGTTGAAGCTTTGAGGCAATTTTCAGATATTTCACCAAAACCGACAATTTTGGGAAAGCCTTGCGACTCAGTAGTTTGGAGCAGAAAGGCATGGGTACCCATTTTAGATTCTGTAGAATGTGTTCTTTCCAAAAATATATGGGTTTGGGGGGTAAACATATATTTCTGTGTTTTTACCCCACAAAAAATGCAGTCAATGTTTTGATTTCTCAGTAGCTGAAGTAAAGTCCTGAACAATTTGGATGCGCTAACTTCATATTTGTGTCTCTAAATGCCAGATACTTTGGTAAACCTATGCATAATGGGTATCAAACTGTTCAGTGGACCCCTGGCAATCATATTTCAGGTGCTTTTTCTTGGTACGTAATATAGTTTGGGATATGCGGAGCAGCAAAATAAAACCTTTGAAATGATTTTTCAAAATTTTGAATTTTATTTTGAAAAACCGCTATGTTCAGACAAGCTTTTCTGTTTGGTAGTTGGGAGTAGAGAGACATAGTTACCCATTTTGTAATCGGCAGAATGTGTACTTTTCAAAAATGTATGGTTTTCTGGGGTAAACCTATGGTTTCAGGATTTTTTGCCTTGGAATCTAAAGCATGCCGTTTTCTGCCTTAGTGCTTTCAAAATTCAGTAATATACTGCCGGGAGTTTTTGCTGTACAGAAATCCTAAATCTCCCTAAAACTATACATATCTGGTATTGGCACGTTCGAGAGACATAAGGCTTTCCAAATAAGTTGGATTTTCATCTGTAAAATGAAATATTTTTCTGGTATAAATTGATATACGATGAAAAATGGTAATTTTTCATTTTTTTTTGTTATTTAGCACTATAAATTTTTTTGCACAGGTGGAAATACATGAAAACTCAGGCAGATTTAGAAAGCTCAGTTTCTACCGAAAAAAACAATGTATAATTTTCCTAGGTAAACTATAGGTTTCCCCTCAGAAAATGCCCCTAAAGTGAGAGAGCACAAAATGCTTAAAAACGGCTGGCATTTCGCGTAACCAAAATGTGAAATTCTGCTGGCACTTAAAGGGTTAAAAAATAAGGGCCGTCCCCTGGGATTGTATGATTCACTGTGCACACAAATATACCAAACAACTATACTGGTTAGGTTACATGAGCCAATTAACAGGCTTTTGCTTCCACACTTCTTCCTGTTACAGTGAGAGCTGCAGTATTTCTGGTTAGATGATGTCTAAGGTCGCACAGAGACAATCACAAAATGGTGGTTCAAGGCAAGAGATGTAAAAGGGCAATAATTACTTAAATAATCTTTTTCAGTTATATGAAAATTTTTGGGAACCCCTCTTAATTCTTTGGATTTTTGCTTATCATTGGCTGAGCTTTCAAAGTAGCAACTTCCTTTTAAAATATAACATGCCTTATGGAAACAGTAGTATTTCAGCAGTGACAAAGTTTATTGGATTAACAGAAAATATGCAATATGCATCATAACAAAATAGACAGATGCATAAATTTGTGCACCCCAACAGAGATATTACATCAATACTTAGTTGAGCCTACTTTTGCAAATGTAACAGCCTCTAGACACCTCCTATAGCCTTTGATAAGTGTCTGGATTCTGGATGACGGTATTTTTGACCATTCGCCAATACAAAATCACTCCAGTTCAGTTCAATTTGATGGCTGCCGAGCATGAACAGCCTGCTTCAAATCATCCCATAGATTTTCGATGATATTCAAGACGGAGGACTGTGACGGCCAGAATCTTGTACTTCTCCCTCTGCATAAATGCCTTTGTAGATTTGAAGTATGTTTAGGGTCATTGGAATATCCAACCCCTGCGTAACTTCAACTTTGTGACTGATGCTTTAACATTATCCTTAAGAATTTGTTGATATTGAGTTGAATTCATCTGACCCTCAACTTTAACAAGGGCCCCAGTCCCTGAACTAGCCCCACAGCATGATGGAACCTCCACCAAATTTGACAGTAGGTAGCAGGTGTTTTTCTTGGAATGCGGTGTTCTTCTGCCATGCAAATCACTTTTTGTTATGATGCGCCTGTATTTTTGTAGCCTTCCCCTAAACCATGATACTGAACAATCTTTGTATTCAGATCTTTTGAGAGTTGCTTTGAGGATCCCATGCTGTCACTATTCAGAGGAGAGTCAAACAGAAGCACAACTTGCAATTGGCCACCTTAAATACCTTTTCTCATGATTGGACACACCTGCTTATGAAGTTAAAGGCTTAATGAACTAACCCAATTTGGTGTTGCCAGTAATGAGTATTAAGCAGTTACATGCATTCAAATTAGCAAACTGCACAGCCAGTTTTTCACATTTGATTTAATTTCATACTTTATACTGCTTATAAAAATCTTTGTTTTCCGTAAACACCCCAGTACTCCCAGACGTTCCTGGGAAATGAAAGACATACCACTGTTATCTTTTTTGTTGAAAGTGGAGTAAATTATTATGCAGGCTGAGAGGGGTTCTCAAACTTTTTCATATGACTATGTATATTTAAAATGCCACTTAATGTGATATAAATGTCTCTGTGATTATGAATGACAGTTTAGTTTTTTATTAACACAATAGCAACTGCAAATTATATTGCACCTATCGTTAATGGAACTTGGTTTACCTCACAATTTCTAGTCACACTTTACAATTATATAATTAAATCCAAAGCATTTGAGATATATGTTAAAACAATGAGAGTAAATTCATTTGCAGATATTGCCCTTTGTTTGTTATATTGAGACACGATGTGCTCTGTAAATTATCAAATAAATAACAGGGACTTTGAAAGATTGCAGATTGCTACACCCATTGCCTATAAACTGAACTACAAGTTCTATTTCGCCACAGGACATCTCAGACTATTAGGCTCATGCAGAGTTGAGACCATTGCATGCCTTTCTTTATCACTTATATGAACAGCAGTGGAGGAAATGCAATTTAGAAAACTCCAACTCAGTACAAATACAGTATAGCATGGAGAAAAATGTGTTATCCATATATTTATTAATAACTGCCATAAAACACTATTAAATTGTTTCTTACCAATGTTAATATGTTGTAGACTTATAGTCTGTATTGCTATATACAAAATTATTTAGATTCTTGGCCAATTTTATAATTTTACTTAATAAAATTACACTAACATGAGTTTTTCTGTAATGAGTTCTAATCTCAAATTTTGATAAATCTGTCCTATCATTTCCGCTGGTGCTAGCGCCGCATTCGGCCTGGTTGCCTAGGACTCAATCAGCATTACAAGACCACAACCTGTAAGGCAGAGTTATCTTTCAATGTATTATTGCAACTGTGTTTTATAAATGCCTATACATATATAGAGAGGTAGGAATATAAAGGTGGCTTTACAGGTTAGTCTGATCAGAAGGAACATGTAATGGTATAAACATGTCCATAAAAGTATATCAGATCACTGCACTTTAATTATAACAGTACGGTGTATGGTTTGGCAAGATAATTTCACTGTATAATTCACAAAGGGAGGTCATATCAAGGCACCTCAATTGATTCTTCTGCATTAGTAGAAGCAGTGGTACGGAACACACGGTGGTTGGAAGAATTAAAACAGTATTTAGCATTAAGAACATGAGTTCATTTCATGGTGTAACAACTCCCACACTCTTGACGCGTTTCGTGCTGTCTCACCACTTCTTCAGAAGCATAGGGCATAAACACCATTAATAAAACCTCATTAGCCCCACCTATTAAAAACATTTAACCCACAAAGGGTAACGTTTTATAACTGTATTAGTTACACCTGGTGTCTCAGTTACTCCACTAGTATCCAGGTTTAAGATAATCTGCAGGAGTGTAAGGAATGCCACTGACACAGTATGCAAGTACAGATACAAATATCGATATATTGTTCCATATGCACTTATTAGAGGTACTAAAACATCTATTCCTTTAAGTTGCCAAATCTCAAAAGATCAATATTATACCATTTAGTAAGCACATAACTAGCCAGCGCTTAATATAAATTTCTGGGTGACATTCAATATAGGGGTTATTTTTACAAGAATCAATTATGTGACCAAGTACTGTATCCACTCACAAAATTAAACTAAATCAATAAAATACAATAACTATATCCTATACAATAGTACATTGGTAAACACATATATAAGGAATGCACTAATTACAAAAGCAAGTTAACTCCCACTCTCTGTTGAGGCCCCCATAATTCTCAGTGGTCTTTAGTTGGTATATCCAATAAGCCTTCAACCTCCAAAGTTTTTGGTCCAAATCACCCTTCCTCACATCTCTAGGAGGTTTATCTATAATTTGAAAGGTCAGACATTCACCACCCTGATGCTTTTCAAGTAGATGTTTCGCTATAGCCGATTTCGAGTCTGCACGGTCAGTCGCTGACATATGCTCTAAATTCGGCCCCGCAACTACAAGTCGCCAAATAAATGACTCCTTTCGACATACAATTAAAATATTGCTTGATGTTATAAGTCATCCATGTCAATGAGCTTTGGAACATATTGGAGGCCTTCATCAATGAGCATGTCTTACACCTTGTACGTCCATATTTATATACACCCTTGTATTTTAACCATGTAGTGGTGTCCCTCTGTCCCTTGGTGGTAAATAAACTTCTGGAAATATGAGATGCCAAATTTTTTCCTCTCTTATATACAAAGGAGGGTGTTTTGTCAAGAGTACCGGGTCCTGTAAGAGTATCCCCCAGTATTTGTTAATGCTCCTCCTAATAGAATAAGCATCACGGCTATAGGTTGTACAAAAACGGACACCAGACTGCCCTTTGTAATCCAATGGCCTATCTTGTCTATAATTAGGCTTAGCCTTAGGAAGCAAAAGTTTCCCTCGGTCAGCTTGAACAGCATTTTCAAAGGCCATTTTTATGTCATGGAAACTATAGCCCCTCTCCGCAAAGCGGTGCTACAGCAACATCGCTTGTTCGTTGAAGCTATCCCAGGAGGAAGATACACGCCGCAACCTTAGAAATTGCCCCACTGGGATGTCCCTCAAGCACGGCAACTCCGCATGAAGCAGAGTGTTGCGGGTGATCGCCTTGCGGAATAGGTTGGTGGTAATCTTGTCATCCTGACTTTTAAAGACTACATCCAAGAACGGATGCATTGGAATTTCTGCCACAAAAAAACCTACACTAGCATAAACCATATACTGCATATATTTTAGCCAGTCGAGAAAAACAGCTACATTTTGACACTAATTAAGCTATTGCATAGTTAAGAGTATTTAATGGGACCAGTGGTGAAGGCATGTAGGCAACATCATGTCTGTCTTCTTAGGATACAGTTATTACCACCATACTAGCAATACAAAACATGTGCAATATTTAAAGGTCTTACATTTACAATTGACTCCAAGCAATATTGGCAGATAAAGCTTTAGAATAGAACATCTCCCACAGCTATACATAAAAGTCCATTATACAATGGAATATTTGTGGTCTGGCCAAATATTAGAAGTACCAAGTTTACTTATCATCAAACCTCTGCAGATAATATTGTTAGCATATTAGTATGTTCAAGCCGCTGTGCATTTTTAGTTATATTTATTAATCCAAGTACAGAACAATTAGACTAAACCGCAGGATTCCATTAAAATCCAAATGGCTTTTCCTACCTCTGAGATCAAATAAAGTATTACCAAAAGTGTTTGTAGTTGAAAACTTTTTAAGGGACTATTTTTATGGGTTGCTTTCAGAAGCTCTGTTTAATTTCACTCCTCCTAACAAAATAGGATCTGTGATCACAGCAGCTATTATTTTATATATAGTAATTACATATTTATGCTCTTCAAGTTGTTCCAAGATTTAAAAATATTCATTCCTAATAGATGCTCTACTCTATTAGAGGCTAGATATGCTCCTCAAAGGGAATTGGAGAACTTCATGGTCTGCCAAAAACTAAATACAAATATATCATAATCCAGTCCACAAAAACAGCCCTGTTTAAGCCATTTAATAAAAAAAGGATGCAGGTATGGGATCAGTTATCCAGAATGCTCAGGATGTGGGGGTTTCCAGATAAGGGATCTTTCCATAATCTGGATCTCCATATCTCCATAAGTCTACTAAAAAAACATTTAACATTAATTAAACCCAACAGGTTTGTTTTGTCACCAGTAAGGATTAATTAAATTTTATTTAGGATGAAATACGAATAATCAAGTGTTTTATTAGTACAGAGAAAAGGAAACAATTTGAAAGCATTTGAATTATTTAATTAAACTGTAGTCTATGGGAAATGGCCTTCCTGTAATTTGGAGCTTTCTGGATAACTGGTTTCTAGATAACGGATCCCATATATTCACAACAAATACCAGCACACCATATATATTTTGAGTGTAAACGTATTGCATATCATGGTGCTTTTGTGACATGTGCTCTATATACCCAATCACGTGTATTAGGACAAATCATGTTAAAGTAACCCAATCACCTGAATGACCCAAACATGTGAGCAAGAAAAAAAGGGAAGCAAACCTGGACCAGAATGAAAGGGTAAAGAGAAAAAAAGATACACAGTTAAAATTGTTCGAAGTATATTGTGCCGAAGACATGATTATAGTATAAAACGGCACAGAGGCTGAATTTACAGATATGGTGAAGGAGCTCAATATGATTGACAGTCCAGTGAGATTTACCTATGCCATTAATCCTCACAAGATTACTTTTTTGGACGTTGCGCTGACTGTAAATGGTAGTTTCCTTGACTATACTCTCTGTAGGAAACCCACTGATAAGAATGTCCTGTTGGACTATGGTAGTTGTCATCCTAGTTCCATCAAAAAAGGTCACTCCCTATTTCACAATTCTGCAGGGTTCTACGTAACAATTCCGACCATTCAACAGGTGAACACAAATAACTGACATGTGGACACGGTTCAAAGAAAGGGGATATCCAGATAAAACTTTATCGCAGGCTTTGATGATAGTTCAGAACCGTTGCCAAGGGCACATTGTATGTGATAAGATTCATTCAGGTTTGGTTTTCAGTACCAAATTCAATGCATGTACAAAAAATATAGGACAGTTTGTTAGGAAACAGTGGAACATTGTACGGGGGCCGATAAAGATTTGGTTAAAATTATTCCGGAACCTCCTATGATATGTTACAATAGAGGTACCAATCTGCGTGACCTTTTGGTTAAAAATGACCCTGTACAATGTTATAGTAAGATTACACGCACATGGTTATCTGGAGCCAAACCAGGCTGTTTTCATTTCCCTAATTGTACTTCATGTAGATATATGACACTGGCACACTCTTTTTTACACCCACAATCTGGCAAACGTTTCTCGATAAGACACCATATAACTTGCAGCACGAGCCATGTAATATATTTGATTTCATGCCCCTGTGGATTGCTTTATGTTGGTAAAACAGATCAAACACTTAGCTTAAGGATGGATGCTTATCGCTCAGCAATAAGTGTAGCATTCAGGGATGGGGTATCCATTAAACCGGCAGCTAAACACTATTTAGAACAAGGACACAGGTTACCAACTTTCAAGTATATTGCCATTGACCATGTGCCAGCCTTGAGGCGTGGAGGTGACAGGTCCAAAATTCTTCTCCAGAGAGAAGGTTTTTGGATTAAGAAATTGAATCCCTGGCCCCTTTGGGGTTAAAGAACACTTTTCATGCGCTATACTATGTAATATGGCTACATTGGGATGACGACACATTGTGACATACTGTGAGACTTACTGTGTTTATTTATTTTTAATTGCCAATGTTATTGATGCAATGTCTCTGTTTTTCAGTGTGTTTTTTTTAGACAATTTTAACTGTGTATCTTTTTTTCTCTTTACCCTTTCTTTCTGGTCCAGGTTTGCCTCCCATTTTTTCTTGTTCACATGTTTGGGTCATCCAGGTGCTTGGGTTTCTCTCAAACAATTTGTCCTAATACATGTGATTGGGTGAGTGCTTTTGCATTTTATCTATATATTTCCCCATTACAATTCAGGTCTTGATAAAGGTCTGAGAAGGAGACCAAAACCTTGGCCTGTTTTTAATTGTTCCAATAAAATATGTTTTATTTTTAAACTTGTTTAAACGTTCCTGGTGTGCACCCACTTATTCTGAAATAATTATCTATTTACCTTATTGTGGGTAGCACCTAGGTCAGTTACTACTATTTGGAGTGCAGAAAACTTAAGGAATATATATATATATATTCTTGTTTTCCAATAAACACCGTTATATTTTTTGTTAAGACCTGTGAGTGCAAGCTTTTTCCTGTTTCTACCTTTACATTTTTTGGGCTTATTGCATCCAGGCAACTTTTACCACTATATGAGTTGTGCCGGCTCCCAGACATCTCCATCTCTCCCTCCATCTCTCTCTATCATGCTGCTAAACATTTGGCCTATTTTCATGGCCATTCTCTATTTTTATGAGAACAAAGAGGCTAAATAGTTGGAAAAATAGAGTATAGTATGTAAAGAAAAGAGACTAGTCCTTACTGTGAAATATGATAATTAATGAAAGTTAAAGCTAGGATTAATATATAGGAAAGGTTCCAACATGTTAGAATATATTGAGAAAAATGCTTGTCGATTTGTCTAAACTGATCAATATCAAACTAGCAGAAAATATCCTAAACAGCAAGTGCAGATTTTGTTTTGGATAAGAAGCAGAGTTGGTATAAGGTTTGTATGTTTTGTATTTATTTCTCTGCTGGCAGAGAAAGTATTTATTTTTATTTATATAGTGCTAATTGTATACTCTGGACTTTACATTTAAATCCAGTTTAATAAAACAGACTGGAAACAATAATAAAAATATATTAGAAATTATTTCCCTGTCTGCCCTCAGTTTGTTTCATACCATCCCTGCCCTCAGCAACAAAGTTATATACAACTATTAAAAAAACTACGGTATTAAAAAAATCCTTCGGCCACTGGCATACAGGGTGGGACTAACATAGGAAGAGGAGGGAGCCTGTTGTAGGGATCGACTTTTTTTGTTCCATCCTGAATCCTAGAGGGGAAACTGCATTAACTCGTGTCCCCTATGCTGCCTAGGGATGATCAAGAAAAATCCTTATGGCACTGGTATACAGGGTGATTTTGAGCATTTTGCCACTAATGATTTCCAGCTCAGTAGCACCAAACAGGCAAGTGCCTGTGATTGTCCCTCCATAATTATCATGATTATCACCTGGACCATGCTGGTGTAATCCCAACAGTGTACAGTCAGGATAAGCAGAGACACTTGCAAATACAGTGACACAATAAGTGATGTACTAACTCTGGACAACTCAGCCTAAAAAGTTTAACAAACTGCCTCTTTTTACTTTTCTCAATCTGCTGCTCTGCAACTAGTATAATTTCTGCAAAACATGTCAGAAGTATAAAATGGATAGTGACAATAATCAAGGAGTCAATATTTAAACCTCAGCATCAAATCATCATATTATTCTAAAACTGGCATTCAAGCAGTGCATTACTCTCAATATCAGTGAAGAGTCATATTAATTAGTATGTCCTATGCTGTGAATATAAACATGCCATGTTTGTGAAACATTTACATACAGGTCTAGAATAGGAATGGTAGAAGAAAGCATAAACCCCTTTTTAAAGTTAGAAAGAAAATAAACCTTTGTCTCTTCTTAAAATGTAGAATAATAGTCTAATTGTGGAAGGGGTGCTAGGAGGGAATAACTCAGCAGACAAAGATACAGATCCTGGTTACATTTCCATGACAGATCCTTTCATCTGCAGGCAGATCATTTTAATTTTCATGCCGGAGGCACGGAGAAATAAATTATAAGCTCTACAGGGAGGTCAATGTAAAGTATTGCGCCTATAAAAATGTCTAAACCAGCAGTGTTAAAAAAGAACAAATAGTAATTTTACAAAACATGTCCAAAATTATATTTCAGATGTATAATAAAACACCAGCATTTTCTGCACCATAGTACAAATTGAAACTGTAAAGCAAAAAAATAATAATCTGAAATTGTTGAAAATGCAATCAAAGAATTCTTCCTGGTTAGTACGACTGTAGCTACTGAACATTCCTTTACACAAATGCTGAGAAAAGGTACTACTGTATTTCAAACCTTGAATTGCTACAGGTTTGGTTCTAGCTTTTTTTTTTTTTTTTTTTTTAATATTTGCAATTTAGTAATATTCCTAAATATATTAACCCTTTAAGTGCCAGCAGAATTTCACATATTGGTTACGCGAAATGCCAGCCGTTTTTGAAACATTTTGTGCTCTCTCACTTTAGGGGCATTTTCTGAGGGGAAACCTATAGTTTACCTAGGAAAACTATACATTGTTTTTTTCGGTAGAGACTGAGCTTTCTAAATCTGCCTGAGTTTTCATGTATTTCCACCTGTGCAAAAAAATTTATAGTGCTAAATACCAAAAAAAAATGAAAAATTACCATTTTTCATCGTATATCAATTTATACCAGAAAAATATTTCATTTTACGGATGAAAATCCAACTGATTTGGAAAGCCTTATGTCTCTCGAACGTGCCAATACCAGATATGTATAGTTTTAGGGAGATTTAGGATTTCTGTACAGCAAAAACTCCCAGCAGTATATTACCGAATTTTGAAAGCACTAAGGCAGAAAACGGCATGCTTTAGATTCCAAGGCAAAAAATCCTGAAACCGTAGGTTTACCCCAGAAAACCATACATTTTTGAAAAGTACACATTCTGCCGATTACAAAATGGGTAACTATGTCTCTCTACTCCCAACTACCAAACATAAAAGCTTGTCTGAACATAGCAGTTTTTCAAAAAAAAATTCAAAATTCTGAAAAATCATTTCAAAGGTTTTATTTTGCTGCTCCGCATATCCCAAACTATATTAGGTACCAAGAAAAAGCACCTGAAATATTATTGCCAGGGGTCCACTGAACAGTTTGATACCCATTATGCATAGGTTTACCAAAGTATCTGGCATTTAGAGACACCAATATGAAGTTAGCACATCCAAATTGTTCAGGACTTTACTTCAGCTACTGAGAAATCAACACATTGACTGCATTTTTTGTGGGGTAAAAACACAGAAATATATGTTTACCCCCCCAAACCCATATATTTTTGGAAAGTACACATTCTACTGAATCTAAAATGGGTACACATGCCTTTCTGCTCCAAACTACTGAGTCGCAAGGCTTTCCCAAAATTGTCGGTTTTGGTGAAATATCTGAAAATTGCCTCAAACCTTCAACTTCCCAGCACCATATCGCCCATGTATCATTACGTACTAAGAAAAAGCACCCTAAATATGATTGCCAGGGTTCCTCTGAACATTTTGGTGGTCATTGTTCATAAGTTTACCAAAGTATCTGGCATTTAGAGGCCCCAAAATGAAGTTAGCGCATACAAACAGTCCCGTGGGTAACTTCAGCTAATGAAAGATCAACACATTGACTGCATTTTTGTGGGGTAAAAACACAGAAATATATGTTTACCCCCAAAACCCATATATTTTTGGAAAGTACACATTCTACCGAATCTAAAATGGGTACCCATGCCTTTCTGCTCCAAACTACTGAGTCGCAAGGCTTTCCCACAATTGTCGGTTTTGGTGAAATATCTGAAAATTGCCTCAAAGCTTCAACTTCCCAGCACCATATCACCCATGTATCGTTACGCAACAAGAAAAAGCACCCTAAATATGATTGCCAGGGTTCCTCCAAACAGTTTGGTGGCAATTGTTCATAGGTTTACCAAAGTATCTGGCATTTAGAGGCCTCAAAATGAAGTTAGCACATACAAATAGTCCTGTGGGTAACTTCATCTAATGAAAAATCAACACATTGACTGCATTTTTGTGGGGTAAAACACAGAAATATATGTTTACCCCCCAAACCCATATATTTTTTAGAAAGTACACATTCTACTGAATCTAAAATGGGTACCCATGCCTTTCTGCTCCAAACTACTGAGTCGCAAGGCTTTGCCAAATTTGGCGGTTTTGGTGAAATATCTGGAAATTGCCTCAAAGCTTCAACTTTCCAGCATCGTATTGTCCATGTATCATTACCAGCATAAAGCATCCTAAATATAAACATAGGGGTCTACTAAACAGTTTGATGCCCAATGTGCATAGATATACCAAACTAAGTGGCGCACAGAGACCCCCAAATGACAATATGTATAGACATTTTCACGGCTGACGCGCTGGCTGCTGCAATATAACCACCCGGTGTGTGTATTATGCGACATTAGACCACCTAACAGTACAGAGACCCCAGAAAACCATATATTTTCAGAAAGTACACATTCTGACGAATCCAATATGGGTAAATATGTGTTCCTACTGCAAACTGCCAAACTGCAAAGCAATGCTGAACATAACGGTTTTTATCAAATTTCTGAAAATCGTCACAAAGCTTGAATTTTACCCCATTATATGCCCCACATTTCGTAACTTATCAGCATAAAACATCCTAAATATGAACACCAGGGGTCTACTAAACACTTTGATGCCCAATATGCATAGATATACCAAACTATGTGGCGCACAGGGACCCCCAAATGACAATAGTGTATATACATTTTCACGGCTGACGCGCTGGTTGCTGCAATATGAGCACCTGGTGTGTGTATTATGCGACATTAGACCCCCCTAACAGTACAGAGACCCCAGAAAACCATATATTTACAGAAAGTACACATTCTGACGAATCCAATATGGGTAAATAAGTGTTTCTACTGCAAACTGCCAAACTGCAAAGCAATGCTGAACGTAACGGTTTTTATCAAATTTCTGAAAATCGTCACAAAGCTTGAATTTTACCCCATTATATGCCCCACATTTCGTAACTTAGCATAAAACATCCTAAATATGAACGCCAGGGGTCTACTGAACACTTTGATGCCCAATATGCATAGATATACCAAACTATGTGGCGCACAGAGACCCCCAAATGGATATATAGTAGATAAAATTTACAAGGCAAAACAAAATAAGGCAGTAAAGAGTGAAATGCAAAAAAATCCAATAAAACCACAAAAATCAATGTTTTTTTTCCAGACTAGTGTTATCGGCCGTCAGAATCACAGTTTGAATATTTTAGCTGGGCCAAACAGGTTATACGGCTAGAAACAAGTGAACACAACATATGCAGAGCTGAAAATGCAATAAAATGGCTAAAAATTCAATAAAATGGCTAAAAATGCACTAAAATACCCAAAATTGCAATATAATCACCGAAATAACATACAAAAGGTATTGCACAGTACGGTTAGCGAATACGCTATTCATAATGGCAATAAAACATTTTTTTCAGCCAAAAAAAGAGACGATGCGATAAGAAAAAAAAAGCCACAATGCCATGTATGTGCGTGTGCACAAATGGTAAATTACATGTTATGTGCGCGTGTGTGCGTGTGTGTAAGTGCAGTGAGTGTAAGTGACTCCCCCAATCCCCAAAAATGTATGTGTAAGTGTGTGTAAGTGTGAATCTAAGTGTGTATTACTGTAATAAGTGTGTGTTGGTGTGTTTGTGTGTGTAATTGTTGCACTAACCTGAAAAAGTCGCTGGAGACTGTTGCAGACGATCAGGAAGAGCCCCTGGAAGAGATCTGCGACGTCATCTGTGTCCCTGTGCTGTGGGGGCGGAGATCGACGGCGCAGTGTAGGCTGCAGCAGCAGGACACGTAAGTAACACTTGCCTGCTGCTGCTTTTGGGCCCCTGGGCGATCGCGCCCCAGGGGCCACTCGATCCCCTGCTCTGCTCGTTGCCTAGGGGCAGGGGATCGAAGCGGAACGGAGCGAGCGGCTCTAACAGCCGATCCTCTGCTCCAGAACCCGGAAGTGCTGCAGAACGTAGAATCTACGTTCTGTGGCATTTCAAGTTACTTTTCCACAGAACGTAGATTCTACGTTCTGTGGCACTTAAAGGGTTAAACCAAATATAGATAAAGTTGTTATGTTACACTACAGCTTCTTGCATGTTAGTTTTACTATTATATGCACAAATGATAGCATAATTTAGGTATCACTAAATTAAATTTTAGTGACTTATGTAATAAAAGATGCAAAGTTAGCAATCAATCAGCAGGCTGAGTTTACTAGTCACTGGTTTAAAATAAAACATCTTATTGGTTACTTATTTGTTACTGCACCTGGGCAAATTTTATGATTTTACTACAGACAGAGGAAGAACATGAGATTGTAAGGGCTCATTTAAAGTGCAGCAAGGCACCATAAGGCCTTTCAGTTTTACATAATTGACCTTTATGATCTTATAACTAGCAGTATTCTCTGGTTTCTGCTTAAGCCCAACCTTACTGAGGAGATGCAAGGAATTAACATGTGGGATCAGTTGCATAATCTGAAACTAACAAACTAAGTCTTGGTGGAAAGAAGATTCAGTAGTATACAAAGTTGTGGTCACATTTGACTAGGTCTAGGAAACAGCAATGTCAAATGGTCAGGACAGACAGAATTCAAGCAGCATCAACAGTCCTTAGAATAGGTGAAGGCACATAGCAAGTACAAAGCTGATACATTCCCCCCTCCCCCAATATTGCAGTTAGTTAGCAGATTTTTGCCCCGTCTCCTTTCTTTATATAGATTCTCCGTTTTTCCCAGACTATTTTCTGACACTCACTAGGCCGGGGGAAAGGCTTAAGACCATCACTATTTCTGCTAGTAGTTATGCATAAAATTGCATCTTTATTAGGGAAAATAATTTGAACTGTATCCATCCAATGTGTATACAGCTTATTTAAACACTGGGTCAGTGTCCCACATTAACCAATAAAATGTTTGCTTTCATTGTTTTACTTGCATCAGGCACAGAGTAGTGACCAAGTGTTACTGTGCAAATCCAAATGTTCCTAGTCTTACTAAACAAAACCTACTTGCATAGATCAATGGTTTTGTAGCCCAAAATGTTAACAAGTGTTAATATGTTCCTTTAAATACGCTTCCTTGCCTATACAATAACCAAACGATCTTATCTGTACAGCATAATTTTTGCAACATAAAATGTTAATTAGCATAACCTCCTTTACATTTATGGAACAGCATTCCAGAAACAGTTAATAAGAATAAATGTTTGAAAAATAAACAAAGATATTATATCTGTCACAGTTTGATTGGTAGAAGACGCATTATCTCAATCATGCCCCTCTGATGGTTCAGAAAATATATTAAATACTCAGCACCTACTTACCAGCTCGTCTAGCCTCACTGCAAGCAAAGCTCATTTCTTCTTTTAGCTCACGGTTTTCATTGGCAATCGTTTCTCCCACAGCCACAAACCGTCCCACAGCTTGATTAACAGCCTGGCCTACCCTTTGTATTGCCTGCAAAGTCTTCTCTGATTTCTTTGATTTCTCTTTATGGTTAATCAGTGTTGTTATCTGGAAAAGAATAAGAAAAGTACTTAAAATGATGCAACCATTCCTTTGAGAAAGATTTTGTTTTCAGATCTGTCTGTAATTCATGACATAGCCTGGCTATGTGAGCCTACTGGTTGAAATAAATAAAATATATGTTAGTTCATGTGATGAAAGTTAAATTGTGAGTAAATGAGTGCTAAAATGTTACTTGAGATATGTTAAAGCATCTGTGAAACGGTCACTGAACAAAACACGCAAAAAATGCAAAGATTTCCACAGTTGTGGTAAATCACAGCAGCCAACAGGTAGCATTCCACGCCGACGCTGTTTGGCTATCCAAGATGGTGGTGCCCTGTTCTCCCACAAGGTTTCCCTGGGCGCAGGGCTGTGACGTCAGCGCGTTTGCGAAAGCTTTGGAAAGGACGCCAGCGCCTGATTGGTCGCCAGTGTAAAGACGGTAGCATGACATCACCACGTCCGTTTTTGGCACCAATGGAGGGCTATTTAAGACACCAGAACGCTCCTGACCTTGCCCTACAATAGGTTCCACATCATGAGTTCCTGGCTGCGCTATACTACTACCTTCTATTAATTCTGATCTAGACCTTGCCTGTATAACCGAGTATTGAACCTTTGCCGCCTGTACCGACTCTTTTTCCTGGACCTGACTTTGCCTTTCTCATAACCCCTTGGATACCTCGAAGTGATTGGACTGTGCTTCCTCCTTGGTCCCCTACCCTTGGCTGAGCCTTCGGGCCCCTTACACTAACCTAGAGCTCAGACAAGCAAAATTGTTCTTTTGCACTATAATTAAGTGTTGCTTTTGAAGAAAAGGCACCCTGTAAATGTTTTGTTGAGTGGATAATGATTGCAGCACCATCTTCAAGGTTACAGTCTATTATGAATGATCCACATAAAGGGGAGTTGTGGGAGCACTACAAGGCTAAGTAAAAGTTTGGTGGCTTGTCAATTTTATGATCATAACTTTGTAACAAAAAAAACCCTGTTTTTATAAATACATGCACTTGCAGACATGCTAAATGGCTAGTGAAACGAGACCAGGGATTGTGCATTGATCAAAGCCATATCTTTTGTATATCTATTATGAATTTAATACAGTGGCGTTGTAATATATAGAAATGAGAGATTTAAAAACAACAACAATGCAAGATTCACATTGCTCCAAAACAAAACTCCCAATAATACACAAAACTAGACTTCCCTGTTACAAATTCAGTACCTTGAGTAGGCATTGACTTATGTACACATATAACCAAAGTCTTCCAAACTTTCCAAAGTTCCTAGTACTTTTGTGCTAAAATCAGTCCCTTTAGAACTACACCTTCTACTGCATCTAAACGATATCATCTCTTAGTTACCAATGGCTGCTATAAAACTTTATAAAATAATTTGTATATACACATATACATATGAATTAGGGTGTGACTCAGATCAAGGAGTTAGCAATTTCTAGCACTTTGCTCTACTTGTACTTGCCAGCTTCATATTCGCTAATGTTTTTGCGTTTTACCCTAATTAAGAACCATGCTGCTGTAATACTAGTGCTTGTCTTTTCATTTCCTTTTCAGGAATAAAATGTCACTGCCACTTTGTCAGAGCACATTCATTTAGAGCAAACAGCAGGGATCAGGTATTTCTTGAAACATGTAAATCATTGGTTTGCTATTCCAAACAAGCATTTTAGCAAACCTCCTGTAGGCTGCAAGTCCATATAGGGGCTACCAAATCACAACACTTATTTTGCACCACCCAAGAACATTTTTCATGCTTGTGTTTCTCCCCAGTTCTTTTTACATCTGAATGCTGCTCACAGATAAAATAAAATTAGTTCAACAAATAAGTCTTATTAGAACATAATTTTAATTAGTAAAATATGCATGGTTATTGTTTGCACTAAAAATGGCAGAATATGAAACTAGAATTAAATTCTACTTCCCAGTTCACACGAGCACAATAAAATCAGCAGTTGACTGAGAAGTATTAAAAAATACAAAGACATTGGAAAATCACAAGGACATGTATCAGTAACCATATCACAGAATGCCTTTTCTTGTATTTAAACACATGGAAGACATTGTTTTGTTTCTTTATCTGTGCTAGTTCGGTTAAATAGCATTATCAAGTGATCAAAATAAATTGGGCACATAATCTGCCATAGAAAATATGTCTAATGAAAGTAACGTGGCAGACACAGACACATACATGCAAATATGACAACATTTAATTTTTTTATGGACAGATTGATATCCCTCACACTGCAATTAAATATTATAAGTCTGTACAATAGAATACTTTACATAATCAATTATTTAATGGAAGCTTTACGGATGAGTTTGTGACCATAATGTTTTTGGTTCATTGCCCCCGAAGAAAGAAGCTAGTTGGATACATATGCATTTTCTGTTTGACATAAAATAAATAATTTCACTTTTCAGTTAGAATGACATAAGAATAAATGGCACGAATCCAGCCAAATATGTAGGGCAGCTAAAACAAGACTCATTAGCATATCCTGTAACTTTCCAAGTTGGTAACACAGGTTCTGACTTCCCAGGGAAATAGGTCTCCCACTTTGAACATTTTAGAGAACAACCCTGATTTTAAATGTTTTATATAAACACACACATCCTCCTCTATATCTATCTTTGTGTATTTGGATGTATAGATCTATTTACCTTGTTCAATGCTCTTGTATGTAAATATACTTTTTTTTAAATAATACAATTGTGTATGTACTCTTAGCTCAGTATTAAAAATTCCAAGATTTTTAAAAAAAAAAACAAAAAAAAAAACTAGGTGTAAAGTTGAGGATGATGACTTCCAAGGTAAATTTCTCAGAGATATTAACTGTGCCATGAGCAACGTTAAGAAGATAGAGGGGAGATTAGGGATATTAATGTGTGGCTGAGAGATAGGCGTAGGGAAAAGTGCTTTGGATTTTTGGAGAACTGGGCTGTTTTCTTGGCTACAGGTTATTTGCCAGGGATGGGCTGCACCTCAATGATGATGGTGCAGCCAGGGGCGTTTAAGTGGCTGCTACCGCCTGAGCAAGGTTCTCATCTTGCCTCGTGGCAGGAGCGGCCCTGGGTGCAGTTGCTTTTGGGGAGAAGATGGCTAGAGGGTTAGAAGAGATTTTAAACTAGGCGTGAGGGGGAGAATTTAGTAAAGTATTCCATGGAAGACAGGTTAGATGAGGTAGTGGTCAAAGGTAGGGAAAATGGGGGAGGAGATTTCGTTGGGATACTGTTAAGGAAAGGGGGGGACATGTCATATATGCAAGATGGTACCAGTATTAAATGTATGTTTGCAAATGCAAGGAGTCTGACTGATAAAATGGGAGAGCTGGACGTGCTGGAGGAAAAATACGATGTGATTGGTGTGGCTGAAACATGGCTGAATGAGTTGCATGAATGGGCAGT
This sequence comes from Xenopus laevis, assembly GCF_017654675.1. Lineage (NCBI taxonomy): Eukaryota > Metazoa > Chordata > Amphibia > Anura > Pipidae > Xenopus > Xenopus laevis. Next base: position 62,413,668 of record NC_054382.1, read on the forward strand.
TAATATCGGCAATTATACTTTCAGAGGGACAAAGGCATTAGAAAAGGAGGATGGGTATGTCCGTTTGTTAGGCAGGATTTAAAAGTGAATATAAATCAGGCCCAGATTTGAGGCGAGGCCACAAAGACCCAGGCCTAGGGTGGCAGAATTTGAGGGGTGGCATGCTGCTCAACTGCATCAAAGTCAAAAAAGATATTAGCACTGGAGACGCACGTCAGTCTCCAGTGCAGTGCCCAACTAAGAAGACTTGTGCGTGCGCGCCTGAGAGCACACAAACAGAGGAAGGGGATTGGGCCTGGCAGGGGGAAGGGGAGGGGAAGGTGCATGGCAGGGGAAGGAGACGGTGCATGGCACGGGGGAAGGAGAGGATGGCACCTGGAAGGTGAAAGGATTGGGGCGAAACCGGAAGTGGAGGGGACATCGGGGGGGGGACGAAACTGGAAGGGGAGGGGTGGAGAGCAGAGCTGGCCTAGGGGCGACAGGTTTGTAAATCTGGGCCTGAATATAAAGGAGGAGGTGATGTTAGAAAATGAAGGGCGGAAGTCTTATGTAAACGGTCCAGCAAACTAATTGTGGGAGTATGCTATAGACCCGTAATGTAAGTGAGGCAGAGGAAGCCAAGATCCTGATGCAAATAGAAAAAGCTGCTAGTTTGGGAAAAGTAATGATAATAGGTGATTTTAATTATTCAGATATTGACCGGAGCACGGTACTGCCAGGACAGTTAATGGGAACAAGTATATAAAATTGTTGCATGACAATTTTATTGCATAAGTTGTTCAGGAGTCAACCAGAAAAAAATGCTATACTGAATCTAGTGATCTCTAATGACACAGAACATATAGAAAAGTGCAACTAATTGAACCCCTGGGCAATAATAATGTGATCTCATTTACGGGGTTATTTATCAAAGGTTGAATTTTTTTTACTTTAATAAATTCAAATGTACTACTCAAATGGGAGGCTATTTATGAAAAAACTGGAACGTCTAATATTCGATCGAATAGTCCCGACCCAAAAATCTGAATCAAATTCGAATTGAGTTTTCCTCCGAAAAAAAACATAAATGTCACTCGTCAGGAAGGCAATTAACATATCCAAGTGGACCTCTGCCATTGACATTTGAATTTATATTCGGATTGGGGCTTTTAAATTTGAATTTGTGATTTTCAACACAAAAAAATCCAAAGAATTCGAATTTACCATTCGTACCTTAATAAATCTACACCTTAATGTTTGGTGCAAAAAATAAATATACACTGCAGCAAAAAAACCTTGAATTTTAGAAAAGCTAATTTTAGTAATGGTTGTTATTTAAAATGATATTAAATTGTTACTGTTCTCAATTTCTTCCCTTAAAGGGGTTGCTCACCTTCAAACACTTTTTTTTAAGCTTAGTTGGTTTCAGATACTTCACCAGACAGATACTTCTAATATTGAAGTGTATTGTTTAATTTTTCACCTTCTAAAGAGACTCTGGGAGGAGGGGTCGCCAACACGTTAACTGTAGGGATGGGCGATTTTTTTCGCCTTGTTTCGCTGCGGAAAGGATGCCCATAGACTTGTATGGCGTTGCGCATCAAAAAAATGACGTGCGTCAGAAAAAATTTGGCGAACGTCAAAACATTGTTGATGCCCATAGACTTTAATGGACGTCTGCGACATTTCGCCGGCTGCAAATTTTTGGCGAAGAGAGACTGTTCTAAATTCATACATTTAGTTCATAAATATGTTTATAATCTTTGTCCCCTCTGAGCTAAATCCTTGAGCTTCATTAAAGGCAGCAGTTAAAATATACCATAGTTGCTCATATTCCACAGATACTGCTGAAAAATGTATAAATTAAAAGTATCAATTATCTGTAGCAAATTGTAACAGTTCAGAATGCTCCTGGATCACTGAGCTGCCAGACTGAAACACCAGAGACTCAGGATATGGGTTGTAAAGCTTTAATAAAAATTAATGTGAACAAGGTGCCAGGGCCAGATGGCATACACTCCTGGGTTCTAAGAGAGCTTAGTTCAGTTTTAGACCAGCCTCTATTTCTGATTTTCTCAGATTCGCTCTCACCTGGTTTACCTATGGATTGGAGGAAAGGGTTTATGATCTCAGCCTGGCAATTGTAGGCCAGTAGGTTTCACACCTGGTGGTGGGTGAATTATTTGAAGGCTTGTTAAAGGATCACTTTAAAAATGTTGTCATAATGAGTGGGATTATGAGCATCAATAAGCATGGCTTTATGAAGGATAGGTCATGTCAGACAAATTTGAACAACTGCTTTCTAAACTAAGGTCCGTTGGACTGGCTACAGGATCAGGTACAGAGGGTGGTTGTAAATGGTACATTCTCTACTTGTTCTACTTAGTTCTTAGTGGGGTCCCTCGGGGCTAGAGATGTCGCGAACTGTTCGCCGGCGAACTTGTTCGCGCGAACATCGGGTGTTCGCGCTCGCCGGAAGTTCGCGAACGTCGCGCGACGTTCGCCATTTTGGGTTCGCCATTGTTGGCGCTTTTTTTTGCCCTCTCACCCCAGACCAGCAGGTACATGGCAGCCAATCAGGAAGCTCTCCCCTGGACCACTCCCCTTCCCTATAAAAACCGAAGCCCTGCAGCGTTTTTTCACTCTGCCTGTGTGTGCTGAAGAGATAGTGTAGGGAGAGAGCTGCTGCCTGTTAGTGATTTCAGGGACAGTTGAAAGTTTGCTGGCTAGTAATCGTTTTGATACTGCTCTGTTATTGGAGGGACAGAAGTCTGCAGGGGTTTGAGGGACATTTAAGCTTAGGTAGCTTTGCTGGCTAGTAATCTACCTTCTACTGCCAGTGCTCTGTATGTAGCTGCAGTGGGCAGCTGTCCTGCTTCTGATCTCATCTGCTGACTGCTGCAATAACAGTAGTCCTTGTAAGGACTGCTTTTATTTATTTTTTTGTTGTTTTACTACTACTACTACTACTACTACTATAAGAGCCCAGTGCTATTAGTCTAGCAGTGTTGGGGAGTGGGACTGGTGTGCTAATCTGCTGCTCCTAGTAGTTCAGCAGCACCAACTTTAATTTTTTTTTTTTAATATTCATTTTTTTTTATTTTACTTTTTTTTATTTTACTACCGCTGTAGTAGTGTATAAGTTGACCTTTTAGGCATTATTTGCCCTGTAGGCATTATTTGCACACTGTTTTCTTCAACCCGCCATCTAGCTGTGTGACCTTGTTCACATTCTGTCTAAATATCCATAATATTACCGTCTCCAGAAAAAACACCGGAGTGACTTTTTTTCAAGCAGCCATAATATATTTTACGTAATCCGTATCCACCGCTGTAGTAGTGTATACGTTGACCTTGTAGGCATTGTTTGCCCAGTTTTTTTGGCCGCAGCCACTGAAGCACAGAGGCCAGAAAAAATATGCCATATAAATGCTGAAAATAGTCATTTTTTGCCATACGTTGACTCAACGTATATGGCAAAAAATGACTATTTTCAGCATTTATGTGGCATATTTTTTCTGGCAACTGTGCTTCAGTGGCTGCAACCAAAAAAACTGGGCAAACAATGTCTACAAGGTCAACGTATGGCGAAAAATGACTATTTTCAGCATTTATATGGCATATTTTTTCTGGCAACTGTGCTTCAGTGGCTGCGTCCAAAAAAACTGGGCAAACAATGCCTACAAGGTCAACGTATGGCAGTTGTTTAAAGAGAACAGTAGATTACTAGCCAGCAAAGCTACCTAAGCTAAAATGTCCCTCAAATCCCTGCAGACTTCTGTCCCTCCAATACAGAGCAGTATCAAGCAGATTACTAGCCAGCAAACTTACTATCATCTGTCCCTGAAATCACTAACAGCTCTCCCCCTACACTATCTCTTCCAAGCACACACAGGCAGATTTTTCAGATACATTTTTGCCCTTGATCCCCCTCTGGCATGCCACTGTCCAGGTCGTTGCACCCTTTAAACAACTTTAAAATCATTTTTCTGGCCAGAAATGTCTTTTCTAGATGTTAAAGTTCGCCTTCCCATTGAAGTCTATGGGGTTCGCGAACCGTTCGCGAACCGCTCGCGTTTTTGCGCAAGTTCGCGAACTTTTTTTCCGACGTTCGCTACATCCCTACTCGGGGCTTGATATTGGGTTCACTTTTATTTCACTTGTTCATTAATGACTTAGGGGAGGATATTGTAAGTAATGTATACTTGTTTGAAGATGACACAAAATTATGCAGACCAATGAATTCCATCCAGGATGTGGCATCCTTTCAACAGGATCTTGACAAACTGGCAATCTGGGCAGTTAAGTAGCAGATGAGATTCAATGTTGATAAATCTTAAAAATATCCAAGCCACTTATACTCTTAATGGGACTGCAAAAGGCAAATTCATAATGGAAAAGCACTTTGGAGTCCTTTTAAATAATAAACTTGGCTGTAGCAAGCAATGCCAGTCAGCAGCATCATGGGTAAATAAGGTCTAAATCTGTAGGGGCATAGATTCATGGGGGGCAGTTATTCTTCCACTGTACAGAGCACTGGTAAGGTCCCATCTAGAATATGCTGTACAGTATTTGTCTCCAGCACTCAAACAGGACATTATTGAATTAGAGGGGTACAGAGAAGGGTAAAAGTTATGGAAAATCTTAGCTATGAGGAATTCACACTGGAGAAGAGGCGCTTAAGGGGTGATATGATAACTATGTATAAATATATACTGGGATCATATAATAATCTCTCTAATGCTTTATTTACCAGTAGGTCCTTCAGATCTGTCACCCAGACATAAAAAGCTGTATAATAAAAGTCCTTTTCATATCAAACATGAAATCCAAATTCTTTTTTTATTTACGCATTCATAGCTTTTGTAAATGCATATAAAAATCTCAGCTGTCAATCAAATATTGGCTGCCCCTCCTCTATACCTTACTCATAAAGGCGGGGCAAGCTATTATTTTCACGTTCCATTCGGCACTTCTTAGATATCACTGCCCTCTCCACATTCCAGGACAGTGTCTTGAGGAATCCCAACAGAAAGGGGTATGGGAGAAGAGGATACTCCAATGCAAGAGAACCTGTAGGAACCGTTAGTGAGGTTAGAAGAGAACCAGGACAGGGCAGTGTCGCAAAGGCCAAGCAAATGGAGGGACTGGAGATAGAGAGGATGATCCACAGCGTCAAATGCTGCTGAGAGATCACGCAACATTAGTAGTGAGAAGTGGTTGTTGGCTTTATTAAAAAGTCATTAGTTAGTTGTGTTAGGGCTGCAGAAAATATTTACACACAACTATTTATATTTTAAAAATCTAAAAAAAAAATAGAGACCATTTACAATTTCTATGCTGTGAAATTCAAGTACTGTATCACACACACAAGCACATTTTTGTTTGAAAAAGATAAAGTATCAAAAACATTTACATTTCAAATATGATATAAGTAAAAAATAAATCCTAAAAGCATAATGTTGGAGAAATGTTTCTACAAATTATCCTATTGGAAGCCTCAATTTCTACCATGCTAACTGAACACAGCCCACCTCCTTTTGTAGGGAAACAATGCTACAAACAATTGTATTGAAAAGCTGTTCACTCATCTCTCCAGATCTCAGAGAAGAATTCCAAGAATTCTAAATGCATCAGGAAAGGCATGTGTCCTCTTTGCTCTGAGCTTTCCATTAATCTGCCTCTACTTGCTTTTAAAAACTATAGCACTAAGGCAGGAAACACTGCATGCAACTTGACAGTGTAAATGGACCCGAACAGTTAAAGCAATGAAACAATGTTTGATGGTTTCTGCAATTTTGATAAAATAGAATCTATGTAAATACAGATGAAAGGGAAGAGGTAGTGTTCTCTACTGCAGACGACTAATCTCTCCAAATGCCTTCCTGCAGGCAAGAATACAAATTGCTGGTGGGATGGCATACGTATCGATTTGGTTTTCCTAAATTGCCTCACGAGGAAATTGCGGGCAACTTATCTCCCCGTGTGCCACCAACCTTAGTAGTGAAAAGCAACATTGCATTATATTATTACTTTACAAGTAATATATATATACAATATACAATATATAATTATATTACTATTCCTTTAAGGCAGACAGTAGAGGTGGTGTTTTCTCCACCAGTTTTTTTCAGCCTGCAAGGAAGCATTGTATCTTAATGAGGAACTTGCCATTAAATTATGAAAACCACCTATTACAGTGAGAATAAAATCATACCTGTAATAACTCTATTACAGAGCATGAAAGGAAAGGTTGAGCAACAGTAAAGCCGTAAAAAACACTCCAATGACTGTGACAAAATGTTTTCTTGAGATAAACATACAACAATCAAGGCAGAAAGGGACCTGTAAAATACACCCCCTCCCCACACACACAGGCATAAAAAACTGTTTTCAAATCCAGGGAACTTTACATTCTGGGTGTTTTACAAACATTGGTGCTTAAATGCACAAGTACAGTTGTCAGCAGTAACCATTTGGAATTTTCCAACATGAAGTAATTTGTTCAAAATGAACTTGCCCATTGGTTGCTATTGGCAACTGCACTTGTGCAATATAGCACTTATATTTGTTAATCGGTCCCTTTGTGTTTTCTATTTTAAACATTTTCTTTCAGTGCCAATACAAAGTAAGCATTCATCCGCAGAAAATAATTGACAATATTCTTTCAATGTTTTGAAGATTAAATATTTTACACAGCTTTAAAAAATAAAAGGCCCTCTGCATAAATAAATATTTTTACACCAACCTATTACTTTAACCACTTGTGCCCCCCTATAAGATATATTGGATCATTCATCTGACACCCAATTCCTGAATGAAGACGGTAGTTGGGGAGAAAGGGAATGACCATGAAATAGGCCAAATGTTTAGTAGAAAGAGGGCCCACTGACACCTGGGCAGTGTGGCTTATGTTCTAAAATGGCATTTTTCATATTTAAAATGCTGATAAGAAAAGCATGCTATTAAATGAACCAGAAACACAACTAATATCAGGTTGCTATGGCAATGCTGACTATTGGGGTAAAAGCTTTCATTGATATGCCTTGAAAAAGCTGAACATCGAAGTCTTAAAGGGCAACTAAATCTTTGCTTTGCTTTTGTTCATTAGCAAGTGGATAGATGAGATTTGCAATTGATCATAACACTTCATAACTTTAGATCTTCTTGCTTTCCCTAGTTAGGTTGCAGCCTCCATTGTGTCCAATTTATATACGCAGGCACTATGTGCCCATTACCTGGCTAGTGGTGCTGCCCATCCTGCTGTGCCCCTGATGTAATGCATGGTAGGGTTGGTTTAAATGGCAAGATACAACGTGAGATTAAATATCGGAGAGTGATTATTTTATGCATACAGGTATAGGATCTGTTATCCGTAAACCACTTAACCACAAGCTTTGAATTACAGGGGCATCTCTCAAAGGAGAACTACAACATAAAAATAAATATGGGTAAAATGTTTTATTATATACTGTATACTGTGGTTACTACAACAGTCTTAAAGGAAAGTTATTGAAATATGATGTAGTGTTACCCTGTATTGGTAAAAGTTATGCATTTGATTCAGAAACCCTTTTCTGAATCAAAATAAAATGCTGTATGGCCACAAGGGAAGCTGAAAAAAAGAGAAAAGGCACAGGTTACACAGAACACAAGGGCATTTTACTGAGTTTATCTGTTATCTGCTATGTAACCTGTGCTGTTTCTCCCCCACAGCAGCTTATGTATACAAACTACTATAGCCTTCTAAAACAAACACACCTGTTTTATAAGTGCAGGGCGATAGTCTATGATTTTCTACTTACAGTTATACACTTTCATTTTTGGCCATTACTGTTACTTTAATTTTAATAATCTCTATAACTGTAACGATTTAGGTTTTCAAAGTTATGCACTCGTGATTACCATGAATGTACCATGAATATTATAAGGAGTGTCAGTGACACTGCACATGCTCACTATAGTCAGGCAACTGTTGAGAATCAAAGCTAAAGAGTTGTTGCAAACCATAAAGGGGAAAATGATGTTCACAATGTGATAGAAGCTAATGCTACAGGGACTGATTATTAAATCTGATGCATATTGCACTTGTTTCTGAGCTGCCACGTACTGAGAATTTTAATTAATTACTAATGCAATTAAGTAATTGTATCAAGCCGCTCAGTTAATCAGCAGTAGCACAGAACATTTGCAATGATTTTGCAGAAAAAATTGTGGGGAGCTATTGGAAGTATATTCAGATGCACTGATTTTCATTGCTAAAGGGCTGTTGTTGCCTTGGGCTGGTGCAGAATCTTAAGGGCTAGTCCACACGGGGAGATAGCGACGCGTTTGCGGTCGCGGCGACAAAGCGCCGCGACAGTCGCAGGCGACAGTTTTGTATGGGCGCCTATGTAAAAACGCCTGTGCTAACCACACGAGGCGATGCGCTTTTCAACAGTCGCCTGAAAAAGCCTGGCGAGGCATTTTCAGGCGACTGTTGAAAAGCGCATCGCCTCGTGTGGTTAGCACAGGCGTTTTTACATAGGCGCCCATACAAAACTGTCGCCTGCGCCGGTCGCGGCGACTGTCGCGGCGCTTTGTCGCCGCGACCGCAAACGCGTCGCTATCTCCCCGTGTGGACTAGCCCTAAAACATACAGCATTGCTAGCCTAAGTCTTTGTTAAGCATTAGTTCTCCTTTAATCAAATAATTGTAATTTTGAATAAAACATTTTTCTCTATGATAATAAAACAGGCCTTTGTACTTGATGCCAGCTTAATCCTTATTGGAGGCAAAACAATCCTGTTGGGTTCATTATGGAGATCCAAATTAAGGTATATATATATATATATATATATATATATATATATATATATATATATATATATATACCAAACACTGTGCCGAAACGTCGAAATAAATAAACTTTTTTTGCACCTTTAACAAGTCCTGTGAGTGCGGTTTTTGTACAGTGTTTGGTTCACATAATTTTGTGAATCCTGCACCCAGGCAGCTGCTTTTTGATGACGAGTACTCCAGTCAAAGTCATCCCAAAGCAGCTAGTAAGTTGCAGGTAAAACTTAGTCCCTTTGTAAAATGTATAATTAAGCAATTGAATTCTTAATGAATCAGATGAAAATTAAGCGTAGGACTGGCCAGATATGGGATGACTTTGACGTAGTTGGCCAGCTTAAATATATTGCAATATATGGACAAACAATCCCTGTGTTGTTTAAAGGGTAAGGCATTTTTTAGTAGCAGTATGCACAAAATGTCGCTGTCTTAAATATATTGATAATGGGTTGAGTGCAGAGGACCTCTTGTATTTGACTATATGTATTTTGTGGTCACACCCTCCTTGCACCCCCGCCTAATGGTTTTAAAAAATAGTGGTGAGCACAACTTTCCCTTGTTGGTTATAGTTATACAGGAGCAGTGACCAGCTCCATGTTGTAGCTCCCACCCTTCCCAGCTATAGTCAGGTGATCCCACTGGTGTCTAATAAAAGGGCAGCCAAGTTTGGGAGTTTTACTTCGAAAGCAGCTAGTAAGTTGCAGGTAAAACTTAGTCCCTTTGTAAAATGTATAATTAAGCAACTGAATTCTTAATGAATCAGATGAAAATTAAGCGTAGGACTGGCCAGATATGGGATGACTTTGACGTAGTTGGCCAGCTTAAATATATTGCAATATATGGACAAACAATCCCTGTGTTGTTTAAAGGGTAAGGCATTTTTTAGTAGCAGTATGCACAAAATGTCGCTGTCTTAAATATATTGATAATGGGTTGAGTGCAGAGGACCTCTTGTAGTTGACTATATGTATTGCACAACTTTCCCTTGTGTGTTTTATATATATATATATATATATATATATATATATATATATATATATATATATATATATAAATATAAATATATATATATAAATAAATAACTTTCAGACGAGTATCCGCACTCCATGGCCAATCTTAGTAGAAGGAGGGGTGCACGATAATAGTATAATAGGGGTATACACCAATAGTTTCCAAACCTGCACTCCCTTTTGTGTAAAAAGTATAATCTTTTATTGTTGCATCAATACCCAACATTTCGGTCCCGATTATACTTTTTACACAAAAGGAGTGCTGGTTTGGAAACTATTGGTGTGAGGTGTGATTATATATATATATATATATATATATATATATATATATATATATATATATATATATATATATATATATATATATATATATAATGCAAGTTTTTAGATGTGAGCTTTAGTTTCTCAATCTAAAAGCCACAGAAAAGTTTAAACTGGCTGAATATTCCCAACCTTTGCAAACATAATACAAAACAACATAATACTTTATGAATGAGCAACGTTCATCAAGTCTAATTTAAGCTTTAAATACAAGTCACTGTTTTGAAGAACCTACATTTGTTCATACAATACAATAGCAGCTGTGGAAATAAACACTTTTAATTTTATCAAGATTTAAAACAAAAAAAACAATACACTTAAATCAAAAGCACAAAATATTTATTATTTAAATGTGCACACGTGTAAGTTATAAAAAAATACATCCATTTGTTGCATTTCTCTTTTCTATGAATTCTTGATTAGGGCTGTTTGAGATCATTAGTCCATAATTTAGCCTCTTGGGAGCACAGTGTCTTGTAATCAGTTTAAGAACATCTGTTGGCTTCACTAATAGTGGTAAGAAGAGAATAAAGTATAAACAAATACAAAAAGACTGCAATCACGCAGGTTGCCAGAAAAAAAGTGCAAAAATGTATAAATGAAGACTTTTACCACCTCAAGACCTGCCAGCTGAAAATTCGGCGCATTGAAATCAGCCGTGTAGTTCTACCCAAAGGGATCAAAGCTGGTGTTCACATGGCATAAAATAAAACACGCCTTCATAAATCTGCCATTTATTTTACACAGCTTTTTACACCGTTTCTTCTGCAAATTTGTTTTACACAGCATAATAAACAGGGCCGGATTTATATAGTAGGCGCCCCTATGCCCACTACCGTTCATCGCCCCTGTCCCCTCAAGGGGGACAGGAGCAATGGGGATTGGCACACAGGAAATTTAAAAAAATGATTGTATCTCCAGCGCATCCCGAGTGTTTTTGAACCAATGTGGGTGTGGTTGGGCAGCATGCCGCCCCCTAAAATCCTGCCACCCTAGGCCCGGGCCTAGGTGGCCTTTCCACAAATCCGGGCCTGATAATAAATATGCCCCAGGTGTGTAACAAAGATTTATCGCACAAAATATATTTAATTAACAGCTGATATACCTGAAAAAAATTAGGTATAAATCCACAAAAGTGTTGTGCCTAGTCTCATATAATAAATGTACCAAAGACTTGTGCAGCACATAAGAAAGAAAGAAAACATTAAAATGCAGGCATAGGTCTTCAGTAACGACAACACAGCATTATGGGATACTGAGCATTCAATAATGATATTGCCTGCCAGGCAGTGACATAGGACCAGCATTTAAAGCAGCAATGTCCTTCCTGAACCTCTTACCAGCTTCCAATCTTTACAACTACTTTGTGGAAGAGAGTTTCATGAACCCCTCTTCCAGAGGGTGGAAGCACTTTAGGGAAAGTACTCTGGCACGGTTTAGCAGAAGATAAATGAATGACTCTTTATGAACATGCCCTAATCCTGTAAAATATGTACATTAATGTAGCACACTTACATTCTCTAGGCAACACTGCATACTTCTAACTTAAAACTAAAATCCCCCTTGGCTCTAAAAAAATCTGAAGCATCTATTTGCAATCATTGCTGGATTGCCAGCAATATAGACGGCCCACTAAAGTTGACTTTGAATATATAATGCACCCTCAGAACGGTGTTTGCATAGGAGTCAAATTCAAGAATGTAATAAACTCCTAGCACCTCAAAATGGAAAGCTCGTGAATGGCAACATACCCTTTATGGTGTGTGCTACCTCACAAACCTCTACTAATAAAACTCATGACATTACTCCGTTTGCACTATTTACCAAAGCAAGATGCCTGTACAGGCTACTTTTAGTTTTACGATCCTCACTAACCGAGATCACAGCATCTTACTATCTGCAGATCACAGGATTGTGAAGAAGTAAACTACTTAAAATTTCACTGGTGTCTTTTGACAGATAAAGGGTAGCAGCTAGCACATGGGCAGATTTGGGGAGATTTAGTCACCTCTTCTTCGGGGCAACAATCTCCCCGAACTGCCTTCCCCCTGCCTGCCACCTGCTATAACGAGAAAACGCCAGCCACCAGCGCTTTCCGCCCGGTTTCCTCATGAATCAACTTCGGAAGTTGAAGAGCCGCGTGTGCTAGCTCCCTTTATCTATCAAAAGAACCCTAAGTCATCTGGAGACATAGGAGACTTCTCCTAAGTTTCCTTGTGAGGCAACTTCGGACGACTACGGAAATCAAAGCGACGCGAGTGCGTTGGCATTCTCATTATAGCAGGCGGCAGGCAGGGGGAAGGCAGTTCGGGGAGATTGTCGCCCCGCAGAAGAGGCGATTAGTCGCCAGGCGACTAAATCTCCCCGAATTTGCCAGTGTGCTAGCTCCCTAGAGTAGGTAAATAGCTTTAAATAGAAAGTGGAGTTGAACCCCACTGGTGGCAGAAGTGAGCCCATTGCTCTCTCTTGATCAGATGATTTGAGATTTTTGTAAAGAACTGATTATATCTTATGTGAAATAGTATTAAATGCTCCAATATTAATATCTGCTTTTTTTTCTTAAATATTGAATGGACAATTGCTTATGCTTCTAAAGTTAAAGTATACCCCAATACAGCTTCATAAAAACAGAGATATCTTCAACAAACAAAAAATACAATTATATCCTCAACATGCTCAATATGCTCAATCATTCGGCAAATAACAAATTACCATGCCAACTGTAATTTACATCTGGCATTTTGCATGCTGACTTAGTAGAAGACATTTTTATTAAAATATGCCCTCTTGCATTTGAGCCATATGTAGGCCTCTAAAAAACCCAGCCTAATGTACAGACCAAATAGCAGACACTTTCTCTGTTCAGCTAGTTCCATAATAAATAACATAGGATTTCTGCTTTTGTCTTTTATATAGCTACTTGTCAATTTCAGGTTAATATACAATCACAGACAAAAGAGTAACCCAGCAACTGTTGCTGCTTGGAAAATATTTATTATATTAGCCTGAGCGTCGGGCAGATGGCTCCTGCTGGTACTGAGACAAAACGAACATGAGCAAAAAAGTGAAGTGTGGGAATCAATCAGAGCATACCTTGCAGCTACAGCAATCCACAAATTATTGCTCTACGTAAATGCAGATTGATATTCACCAGCAAGCACAACAACATGCAAAACATATCAGAAAAGCAGCTTGTAAACAACCATTACAAATGTATTTGTCAAAGCGAGAGAGCAGAACATTAATCCCCTTTATGAGATATGAGGAAAAAAGGAATAAGTCAATGTGATGCCAGGAAAGTAGTAATTAGGAACTTTGATTAACACCTACTGTTTGTGTATCAGAAAGTAATATCCTTACCTTCAGTCGCCAGGTAATTCTGTACCAAATACTTGGCTTGGGTAAGGTGACCTTGACAGAAATTTTGGCTTTTGTCTATAATTGTGTAGGTCAACACATCATTACCTACCATTATCATAATGGATAGACTGGCCGTCCTCACTAGTAACTCCCTCTAAAGGTGGGCCTGAACCATTCTTTGGGATTTGCACAGAGACTGCTAGTCACATTATAAAAAATTGCTACAGGTTCCTCTGCAGTTCAAGAAATAGAACACTGGTTTCCTGAATTATATGTGAATATTCTGTGTTGGAAGGTACTTTAAACTATGGACTAGGAGATGCAAGCTTTTTAATGTCCATCATGCATTTTATTAGCTTGGAGTTGTCAATAACAAGGAAACAACATCACAGGCCAAAAGTTGAAAAGGAAGTTTTATTACTTTAAAGGGGACCTGTCACCTAGACATAAAAAACTGTTAAAACTGATAAAAGACCTTTTCACATAAAAAATGAAATCCAATTTTTTTTTATTGAAGCATTCATACCTGTTGTAAACTCATTTAAAAATCTCAGCTGTCAATCAAATATTGCTTGCCCCTCCTCTATGCCTTAAAAGGGAAGGCAACCTAGTTGGCGCAAAAACCCTCCCCCCCTCCCGTGTGTTGCCCACCCTCCCTCCTCCCCCCTGGCATACCCGTCCCGCTGGGCAAATGCCCCTAACTTGTTACTTACCCTTCTGCGCAGGTCCAGTCCAGGGAGTTCACAGACGACATCTTCTTCCACGTGATCTTCTTCCTGCTTTGAATGGCGTTTTGGCATTTCGCCGGTACGGATCTACTGTGCATGCGCCAAAAGTCACAATGTACTTTTGGCGCATGCGCAGTAGATCGTACTGGCGAAATGCTCCTACTGCGCATGCGCCGTTCAAAGCAGGAAGAAGATCGTGTGGAAGAAGATGTCGTCTGTGAACTCCCTGGACTGGACCTGCGCAGAAGGGTAAGTAACAAGTTAGGGGCATTTGCCCAGCGGGACGGGTAGGCCAGGGGGGAGGAGGGAGGGTTTTTGTGCCAACTAGGTTTCCTTCCCCTTTAAGCATCCATTCAGCACTCCCCACAATCCCCCCGCTCTCTTCACCATTTGATTGTGTAACTTGTGCATGGGAATAGACATCATGTCCCCCATTCTGGTGCACAAACAAGATTTTGAGATGATGCAAGGCTAACCTTAATAACAGTGCCCACAAAATGGCCCCTGCCTGTTGCTATAATTATGAATTCCCAGCCAGAAAGGAAGATTTCAAACAATTTATATAGTGTAACTAAAGTTCATTTTGCTTGACTAATGTGATAAAATAGGATTTTGAACATTTTTTTTGGGTGACGGGTCCCCTTTAAGGCAGTATTAGACAAACAATCGAAATACTACTAACTTTCCAGAGTTCCAAAACACCTAATAATTTGCCATGTTGTCTGAAAGCCCCATCCCATCAGAGACTGAATGTGCTGTCCCTACTGTTCACCCTGTAAGCACAAGAATATCAGAGTGCCCATGTAACTGTTAAATTGCCCATACATACCGTAAACGCATACCAGTTACTGCCAGTTACTGCACAACCATGTATGTGCTGAAAACATTAACATATGATGAGTAAATGATCATCTCGATCAGTTTTGGATCTGCACAGACACCCCATGTGATACCATTGTTGGCCTGGTGTCCGAAATTTCAAATCTGGTAAAATAGTGCTAATCTAGTGAACTCTCCAAAGGAGCAGATCTTCCTGTGCTTATGGACATATTTGCATTATAGTCTATAGGCTATACATTTTTTAGGTGACCTTAGAACCCCTATAGCACTCTCAATATTCAGCATATTTACCGCTTATGAATTGCAGCAATAATAATATTCAGAGTTAGATTTAGAACTTCACACTATTTTGCTATATTTAGGAAAAACATGTGAAATCAAAATTCTCACTCTGGTGGTAAAAGTATAAAAATTAGGAGTCAAAAAGGAATACAGACTAGTGGTAAATAAATTAACACTGATATATCATACCAAGAAGCATTAACATACTATGCCAATGAAACTATGATATAAAATGTTTAAAAAGGTCAAATAATAATTACTTGTTATTAACTTGTTAGTAGTGGCCCAAAATAATTAACATTTACATTCTGTGAACGATTCCTGTAGCAGGGTTACTGTAAAGTAATAGCAAATTGTATCATTGTGGGGGGGGGGGTGTTTGAGTCAAGTGTCATTTCTGAATTTCATAAGCTAATATTGGTGCAAAAGTTAATAAGACCGTTGATTTTATCCCTCCATTTAATATATGTATAGTAATAATTCCACATTCTCAGGGAACACAATCATTCAAGCTAAAGGCAGTCCTGTTTATCAGATAATAAAAACCCATTCTGGTCCATCAATTAGATGAACATTTCTTAGTGGGAGTTTGCTGAAAACTGGTCAACAAGAATCTTGTGGTGGCAAGCTAACCAACGAACTGCCTGGCTATAGAGGGAAGCTTAGCCTAGGAAAACAGCTACTCTCTAGTTTGTTGTCATTATCTTTTTTAAACAGTCCTTAATGCTGCATAATACTGGAATCTGTTTAAAGGAACAACATTTAGATGATCATTTATTAAAGGTAAGATTTTTGAGGTTTTTGAAACCAAGATTAAACTCACAAACTCTAAAACCACGATTGCCATTGAACATATTAAATTTTCCGATTAAAAAAACGTATAAACAAAAAAAATGCTCTGAATGATCTGAAAAAACAAATCCAAATAGCCCGAAAACCTCTAAAAAATTTGAGTTTTTCAGACAATTTGTAGCGGAAAAAAAAAATACAAAAACATCCAACATTCTAATAGATTTTAAAATAGTCCAACAGGATCAGCACTCCTCCCATTAACTTCTAAAGAACTTTTACTTTCATTAAATCCTTTTGTGTTCTTGATAAATATCAAATGTTTAAAACTTGTTAGAAAACCAGGAAAACTACAAATTCTCATGATTCATGGGAAAAAAAAATCTAAATTTGATTGTTAGTAAATGACCCCCTAAGTATTAATCTGGCACTCATAAAACAAACTATTTCCTAGGAACCAATGTAGTATGGTATAAAAGAGCCATTTTCATTGAAAAGTTATACTTTATAGCGAGTCATATACTAACTTAAGATATAATTCTCCATTAAAGGACATGTAAAGCCTACATTTTCCTACCAGGTATATACGTTGGGCACATCTCCCCCACCAAAATGGCATTATTTTTACTGCATACATCCCCTCCATTTGCCAACGCCATCACATTTTTCTAAAACAAATAGCTGCTTTCACACGGGGGCCATTTTCCCTCTGACACATCCTCAGTGCATTTATATCTGACAACAGCACATATGCATGCAATTGAAGAAGGCAGGCTAATACAGGCATAATTTACTATGATGACAAGTCCTGCTTGGATTGAGCACTGTAATGGTTAAGCCAAGCTCAAGAGAGGGGGTTAGGATTTAAAAATAGGAGCAGACAGCTAGAGCATAGTTTCTATGGGGACAGCAATGCCATCTCTTCATTGGCTGCTAGACTGGAGGCTGTGTTTATTAATATGAGTTGAGAAGAACTGATCATGCTCATGAGCCAACAGCCAAAAGAAATTTCCAAGGGAGGGGGATGAGTGGGTTAGAGGAGTAGTAGGGTTCTTGGGTAATTAAGGGGATGCTGCAGCCTTACGGTTAACCTCTGAACAACCAGAGTGGCATGCATTTAGAGATTTCAAAGAGGCTCTTCAGTAATTACATTTTTGTGTGTGGGGTTTACATGTCCTTTAAGTAAAGTAAATTACAAAAGGAACTGACACTGGTGAGGGTGTGGAATCCCTCTGGGTAGAGACTTCGACTGGGCAAAAGATTACAAGGTAAATGATCATTGGTGTATGCTACAAACCATCTTGTATAACTGATGAGAATGAAGCCCAACTACTAATAGAAGCAACTTCGCAACTAGGTCAAGTTATTAATAAGGGTGACTTCAATTATCCAGACATTGACTGGGGTAATGGGGTTGCCAAGACAAAAAAAGCTAGCAGGTTTGTAAATATGCTGAATGACAACTTTTTATTTCAGCTCGTTCAAGAACCTACTAGGAATCTTTTGGATCTTGTAATAACTTATAATACCACATTTATCTCTAGCATTTGTGTGGTGAATAGTGATCATAACATGGTCTCCATTGAGATTATGTTGCAGAGGCAACTCTATAAGGGAGTAACTAAAACATTACATTTTAGATGTGCAAACTTTTGACAGTATAAGGGCATCTCTGCAACATATAAAGTGGGAAATTCTTTTTCACAGAGGTAAACACAAATGGGACGTCTTTAAAATGCTGCTTAACAAATATATGTCAGTATATTCCCTTTGTAAGCAAGCAACTTTGTTGCAAAGCAAAACCTTTGTGATTCAAAAGTGTTATTGTTGAGGAGGGAAAGACGTTGTTGAAAAGACGTGCTTTTAAAGCTTTCAAGTTAGCTAGGACAGCTGAAACGTTTATCAGGTACAAGGAGGTCAATAGAAAAAAAGCAGAAAATTAGACAAGCTAAAATAAATATGGAAAAGATTATTGCAGTAAGCAGGGGGTCAGTTGGTTGGTGAGAACAGAAAAAAAGCAGAAATTCTGAACTGTTATTTTTCATGTATCTACACAATGAGGAACCAGTTAATGAATGTTTCCTTCTTAATAGTCCCAATTCTTTACAACTAATGTTACATGGTTCACACATTCAAAAGAGACTAGAACATGTCAACATAAACAAAGGTTTGGGACCGGATGGTATTAATCCCAGAGTACTTGGAGAGCTTAGCTCTGTGATTGCCAAACTTCTTCACTTAATTTTTCAGGATTCATTGAGGTCTGGCACGGTGCCAAGAGACTGGTGACTTGCCAATGTGATGCCAATATTCAAAGAGGGATCCCGCCTCAAAACCGTAAACTGGTTATAGTCTGACATCAGTGGTAGGAAAGCTTTTTTTCGAAGGGGTATTAAGGTATAAGATATTGGACTTCATTGCAAATCATAATACTATGAGTTTGTGCCAGCATTGTTTTATGTATAATAGATTATGAGATGGTGTGCAGTAACCTCGATTCTGAGAAGCCAGTGGATGTGATCTACTTAGACTAACGCAAAAGCATTTGATACAGTGCCATACAGAAAGTTACTAGTTAAATTAAGGAATGTTGGCCTGGAACATAGTATCTGTACCTGGATAGAGAACTGGCTAAAAGGTAGATTACAAAAAGTGGTGGTAAATGGAACATTTTCTAATTGTTGGTAGCTCTGTACTTGGTTCTTTGCTTTTCAACTTGTTTATTAATGACCTGGAGATGGGCATTGAAAGTACTGATTCTAATTTTGCTAATGATACAAAATTGTGTAGAACTATAGGTTCCAGGCAGGATGCTGCCATTTTGCAGAGTGATTTGACTAAATTGGAAAACTAGGCAGCAAACTAGAAAACAAGGTTCAATGTTGACAAATGCAAGATATGCACTTTGGCAAACATAATATAAATGTAAGTTATACACTAAATGGCAGTGTGTTGGGAGTTTCCTTAACTGAGAAGTATCTAGCCTGTGGTTTTTATAGATAAGTTGTCTAATTCCAGACAGTGTCATTCTGTTGCTACTAAAGCAAATAAAGTAGTGTCTTGCATAAAAAAAGGGCATAAACTCAAGGGATGAAAACATAATTTTGCCTCTTTATAGGTCACTTGCAAGGCCTCATCTGGAGTACGCAGTGAAGTTTTCGGCTCCAGTCCTAAAGAGGGATATAAATGAGTTGGAGAGAGTGCAGAGGCGAGCAACTAATCTGGTTAGAGGGATGGAAGATTTAAATTATGAGGGTAGACAAATAGCAGGGGATATTTAAACAAATAAAGAGGATCACCCCACCAGAGGCCACCACTTCAGACTAGAGGAAAATAACTTATATTTGAAGCAGCACAGGTGGTTCTTTGCATTGAGGACAGTGAGGTTATGGAATGCATTGTTAGATGTTGTTGTGAAGGCTGAGTCAGTTAATGCTTTAAAGAGTGGCTTTTATGATTTTTTGGACAAGCATAATATCCAAGGCTATTGTGATAAATTCTAGAGTTGGTATAGATATGGGTGTATATATAGTTGTAGTTAAATATGACCCTTGTTTATCTTCATGTGTAAGAACTAAATCCAATGTTTTCTACATGTCAGTTTGAATTCCTGCCCTATGGCAGGAAAACTGCCGGTGGGCCCAGGTGTCAGTGGGCCCTCATGCTGCTAAACATTTGGCATATTTCATAGCCATTCTTTATTTCTATGAGAACAAAAAGGCTAAATAGATGGAATAATAGATTATAGTATGTAAAGAGAAGAGATTAGAATAGCGGTTGAGTGAGGAGAGGAAGAATAATAGTACTGCCAGCAAAAATACTATCACAATTATATAACATAATCCAGACCTCACAGCCTGTGCCATTTGAAAAGACCAAAAGGAAATGGTTGGCAACACTCCCATCACTAGATTGGGAGGAGGCTATAGATAATTTATATGCCTTTCTAATTTCCTTAAGGGATAAAATGGTCCAATTTAAAATGATTCACCAAATATACATCACACCCCAGAGACTCAAGGTTATGGGTAGACTAGAAGGAGCTAAATGTGCAAAATGTGGTACAGAGGAGGCAGGTTTCTTGCATCTAATCTGGGAATGTCCCAAGGTAATATCATATTGGAGGGAGGTAACTCGATATAGCAATGAATATCTGTCTCTCCGTGGAATCTGTACTCCTGAAATCTGTTTACTAGGTATAATAGACGAGGTGGTGCCCCTACAAAAAACTAGAACATTATTACGCTCTATAATGTTCTATGCAAAAAAGCTGGTCATTATGAAATGGATGAGTCCTAATGTTCCCACACTCCAGCAGAGGATCTATCTTATAAATGCCACCTTATCCCTAATCAAGATGACCTATAATGCTCGGGGGTCTTCCGACAAATTTGAGAAAATATGGAACCCATGGCTGGATGCCAACCCTCAAGTATTGATATCAGATGACTAAACTCTGAATGCAAGTTGGGATATAATGAGTTGAATTGAGGCCTTGTGCCCTCTGATGTGATATGACAACCACTGTCCTTCTGCAACCAACTGTACTCAGTCTCTTCTGCAAATGTCAAGTACGATTGTTAACTTATCATTTATTGTTAATCTTTTATTTGTTTTTCTTTTCTGTTTAAAAATCAAACTAAAAACCTATATTAAAAAAAAGAATAATAGTACCGAGAGTGGGCCCCTGGTGTCCCAATCAGACACTGTGGTCCCTTCATTTTAGACCAGTAATGCCTAAGGAGAGCTATATCTAGCTATCAATCCTTTGGTGGTGCACAAGGCTGCTATTTATAGCTTTGCCTAAGTTTCTGGAAAGTATTGCTGACAAAGATTGTTCTAGATCCGACTAAACCTTGTTCACAAGGGTTCCTGTTTCCGACTTTAGAAGGGCTATCCATTTAGGAGAACTCTTTACTGGGCTTGTTGACACAAGGCTCTTCAGACACATTCACCCCTTTCCAATCACTTTATTAAAGTGTGACAGGAGGCCATTACTAGCTCTATGAGGCAATAATATATTCAGCACTTCCAGGTAATTACCCGCTATAGGCACTGTTAATCCTATGAATCCCTACAGCTTCTAAATGGTGAAGTGCTTGGGTACCACTACTACTTTGCTATTTACTTGCAATATATTTTCGATATTGGCATGACAATGTATGATGGAGAAGTTGAGTTTGGAATTTGTGATAGGATTTTTCAGTTGCTCCTTGCATCCCAAGTGTACAAATATGGAGTTCCTTATACAATGAGTTTCACTGGGAATGGTAATTTGAATTATTACATTCAACTCTCTATACAATTGCTTTGATGATTTACATAAGTCCTATTTGCTGTGCTCATGTTTAACACAAGTGTATATTAGCTTTTGAAGCAGAAAAAGTGTTTGCGCAGTATTGAAAACTAGAGACGTCCAATGAACAATACCCCAAAACGTTATAACATTTAATAATAAGTTTATTGTGTAGCTTTAAAAACATTGCTATAGATTTTTACGGAGGTTGATTTTTGCTCATTCTGGCCAACATGCATTTTTCAGTCTTTCATAAGAAATACTTGACTAGTCAAGTGAAGGAATGCTAATTGCATAATGCTATAATAATAAATAAAATGTATTTCAATTGTTAAAAATACTGCATTGAAACTTGAATTTGCTTTTGAAACTGGATAAAAACATCTTTACTTGAATGTATTAACTCTAACTCTTGGGCAGGCACTTCCTGTTGTATAAATCACAGGTATGCTTAGGTACACTTTTTACTAAGAAGTATAATTATAAGGCTGTGTAAAAAAAATAATCCAAATGCACCAAATATTGCCACTTCAAACACCACAGTGTGCTGTGTAAAATCACACAATAGTTATAAAGATGTGTAACGATTTTGTGCAAAAAGTTTCATACATTGTAAATAGTTTGCATTAGTCCA
This sequence comes from Xenopus laevis, assembly GCF_017654675.1. Lineage (NCBI taxonomy): Eukaryota > Metazoa > Chordata > Amphibia > Anura > Pipidae > Xenopus > Xenopus laevis. Next base: position 62,435,742 of record NC_054382.1, read on the forward strand.
GCAAAAATATAGTATTATTAATTAGTAAAAATAAAGTATCTAAATTAAACTAATGTATCAACCATTTTTATGCAGAAAATATTTTCAAATATTATCTCATCTATATTGTGTTGAAATATATTATGCCCTATTATATTTTCAGTTATCTCACTAATCTCAGATGCATCCAAATTTAGAAAGAAAAAGGTATGCATCCTAACAGCTTACTTTAGATCAAAATACAGAAACAGCAGAAAATTACAAAACCCCTTAAATACAGTATCTAGAGTCATTTGCACTTTAGAAAATGCAGAAAGTATAATCTAATTTAGATTTTCTGTAGATCACCACTTGCTCTTTTCCAAAAGCTGTATTCTCAACAGATGTGACAGATGAGTCTATACCAGCATCCACTGCTCAATCTGCCGTGTATCCTGCAACCAGTGTCCCTGTTTGAACCAAAATGCAAAGTTCTGATGGAACTATCAGGTTTTAACAGTCTTAAATCACAAATGTGCATGGCATCTATTCTTTGCAAGTGATTACACGAAAATAATAATACACAAAAAGGAATCAGGATAAATTACCATAGCTGTAATATAAAATCACAATATAACAGTACTAACAAACACTCTGTTCTTGACCATTGTAATTCCTAGACTAAACCTGTAAAATACTAAATTCTGATTTACATTTAATCCAAAAAGGTATATATATTCCATAATATTCTTAGATTTCTTTTTAACTTTTCACTGCCAGCAAATTTTTCCAAAAATGTATATAAAATGCTAAATGCAATTTGGCATACTACAGTATCAAGTATGCTACAATTTTTTGTTGTATACAAAAATACAACCAAAGCAACAGACATTATCTGAACACAACATCTCATAATATGCCTGGGTACAGTGCTCTAAAATGGGCAACATAACCACAGCATTGTGGTTATGTTTACTGCCGATACTGTATTCCAACTGTCTCTTGGGCTACAAACACAGGGTGTGTTTTGCACAGCATTCAACACCTTATAGATGGTATGATATTTATTTGGGGGGGGTGGCGGGGGGACAAATGTCAGCCAAATATCAAAGGCATTGTATGAAGTTAAAATACTGTACTTTATTTGGATTTGGACAGAGCACCCAACAATTACAGGTATAGGATCAGTTATCCAGAAACATGTTATCCAAATTGATCCCAATTACAGGAAGGTTATCTTCCACAGACTCATTATTACTTAAATAATTCAAGAGTTTAGACTTCACAAGAGCAAAGGCTGTTGCCGGCAAAATTATTAGAAATATGTAACAAAGTATTGTTTTATTATATAAATTGCTTTATGTGTGAAGATGTTCAAACAAATAAAAAATAAATAATTCAGGAGTGTAAAACATATTTCCTTTTTTTCTATAACAACAAAACAGTACCGTGTACTTCATTCTAACACAGTAGCATAGTAATAATTAGGTTGAAAAAAGACACACGACCATCAAGTTCAAACTTTAAAGTCTATATATAACCTGCCAAATTGATACAGAGAAGGGATGCATCGAATCCAGGATTTGGTTTGGGATTCGGCCTTTTTCAGAAGGATTTGGCCGAATCCTTCTGCCCGGCCGAACCTTAATCCCAATTTGCATTTGCAAATTAGGGGCGGGAGGGAAATCATGTGACTTTTTGTCACAAAACAAGGAAATAAAAAATGTTTTCCCCTTCCCATCCCTAATTTGCATATGCAAATTAGGATTCAGATTCAGTTCGGTATTCGGCCGAATCTTTCATGAAGGATTCGGGGGTTCGGCCGAATCCAAAATAGTGGATTCGGTGCATCCCGAATCCAGAGGAATGCAACTCCATTTGAAGCCTCTCCAATTTGCCTCAGAGGAAAAAAATCCTTCCTGGCTCCAAAATGGACCAAAATCAGACTAGTCCCTGGATCAACTTGTACTACGAGCTATCTTCCATAACCCTGTATTCCCTCATTTGCTAAAAAAACATCCAACCCCTTCTTAAAGCTATCTAATGTATCAGCCTGTACGACTGATTCAGGCAGAGAATTCCACATCTTCACAGCTCTAACTGTAAAAAAAAACCCTCTGAATATTTAGATGGAACCTCCTATCTTCTATATATAAACCATCTTTATTGGAGGGTAAACAATACTATTGGGTTTATTCAATGTTTAAATATTTCACCGGACTTAAAATATGAAGTTTTAAATTATGGAAGGGTTCCATGTGAGATCATAAAAAGAGAACAAAGTTTACTACAATACAATACATACTCAGCTCAAACTCAATAGTTTTTATTTCCATACACACAAATACATTGGAAACACTGCACATTCTATTCCACGTCAATACATGAAGAAAAATGTATCACATTTGTGTTTTTCCTTTACAGAAAGTGTAGAAAAGGGAATATAAGGCTTATAAAAAAAATGAATTAAAAAAAAAAAAAAAACTGTTGAGAACTGCTGCACGTCTGTGTTGCCTGGAATCAACCAACGTCTGGCATCTGTGAAAAGATGTTCCAGCCCAGGATGATTGAACTACATTCCACTATTCTGCTGCATTTCTTGGTCAGAAACAGCCTATGTGATGTCACCCACAGGTTTTCTATTGGATTAAGGTCTGGGGATTGGGTTTGCCACTCCATAACATTAATCTTGTTGGTCTGGAATCAAGATGTTTCTTGTTAACTGATGTGTTTGGGGTCGTTGTCTTGTTGAAACAACCATTTCAAGGGCATTTCCTCTTCGGCATAAGGCAACAAGACCTCTTCAAGTATTTTATGTATTGAAACTGATCCATGATCCCTGGTATGCAATAAATAGGCCCAGCGTCATATTATGAGAAACATACCCATATCATGATACTTGTGCCACCACCTTGACGTTCTTCACAATGTACTGTGGCTTGAATTGTTTTTGTAGGTTGTCTGACAAACTGGCTGCGGCCCTTAAACCCAAAAAGAACAATCATGCTTTCATCAGTCCCACAAAATGTGGACTTTCAGCCATCCAATGTGTTCCTTGGCAAATTGTAACCACTTCAGCATATCTTTTTTTCAACAATAGGACTTTGCAGGGACTTCTTGCCAATGGCTTGGCTTCACATAGGCATCGTTTTTATTTTAACAGTACTACCAGGTAAATTTAGACCTTGATCTTCCTGGAGTCTTCGTCATTTAGGCTATTCTTCTATCCATTTGAATGGTAATTTTCGGTTTTCTTCCATTGCAATTTTAAAGTATTTGACTACATTTTAGCTGAGCAGCCTATAATTTTCTGCACTTCTTTATACATTTCCCCCACTCCAATCAACTTTTTAATAAAAGTACGCTGCAAGTATGTCATGCGGCAGCGTGAATGTCATGAATGTTTGGTCTCTTGGGTTTCTATTACTCTGCCACACATACTAATAAATTATTTGCCATGCAGAATTATAATTCTACCAAAAACAAGTTATTGATCAGGTTAGTGATGGTGAACTGCTATAATTCTGAACACAACTGTAACTTCTTCTCCCCCTTGAGAATCAGAGCACAACTAACATGATTATGTTTGTAGTCTCTGAGAACATCTTTGGAAATGAACTGAAGAAAAAAAAAACTGTTCTGAAACACTGTAGCCCTTAATTAAATTGATGGATGAGCACTGAAGAGAAAACATGATGCCTTGGCAATGTACTAAAGAGGGTATAAAAAATTTAAAACGCAGTCTAACACACCTGTTTGAAAGCAACCTTTTCCATTCACACAAGACTGCATATGGCAGAAGAAATGTACCAAGCTAAAGAGTTATGTACATTAAGGAAACTGAAAATGCAAACATTTTCTTTAAGTGGTTTTTCACCTCCCAAATTCTTTTTTCAGTTCAGTAGTTATCAGATAATTCACCATAAACAAAGCCTTTTTCCAATTGCTTTCCATCTTTTGTTGCTGTTTTCCCAATTTAAGTTTTAAAATAATGTTCCTGTCTCTGCATTCGGAACTGTTACAATTTGCTACATTTAGTTGATACAATTAGTTAATACATTTGTCAGCAATATCTGTGGAATATTACCAACTATTGTATCAATTCTAACAGCTGCCTTTAATGAAACTCATGTAATCTGCTCAGCAGGGACAAAGATAAATATATTAACTATATGTATCAATTAGAAATTAGAACATTTTAGAAGGTGAGACAAACTTTACAATTCAATATTACAACAACGATCAGAAATGGAAACTACAAAGTAATTAGAAAAATTATTTATTTCTGATGAACAATCTGAAACCAACTGAACTGAAAAAACGTGTTGATGGTGAACAACCTCTTTAAGGGTAGGGAACTGTTGAACAAATGCGAAATATGAATGAGGATGCAGTGGGTGCTTGTCCGAAGATAAACAATTTCTAGAAATAATAGGGAAGGCTGAATAAATGACAATCCAGATGATTTAATTTAAAGGTATTACTACATTTAATGCAATACAAATATGGCAAGTGGTGTGGAAATTTTATATAAAAAAATATTTTTTCAATGGAGACTGCATTGACTAGTGATAAGTCAGGAATTTTTCAGCCTAACCCACACCAATCCCACCTCTTTATGACCTGCATCCGACCAGAAATAAAATTTGTAATCTTAAAGGGAAAGTTAATCCTCATGGATTTAAATTTTGGGGTATTGAAGTTGTTGGAAAAAACTGGAGAGGGGGGAACACTGCAACGGGAAAGTAAATTGATATATTCTATGTAGATATTTATCCCCCCTAGGTTTGAACATTGATATCAATTTGAGAGCTTTTTATAGGATTTTAAAACTGGCTTGGTATGCGGCTATATTTGTATAAGACATTTTAGGTATGTAATTATATATTTCTTTATGCATTTATTCATTGATTGAAAATGAACCTGCACTTTAAAGGTGAATATAAGAAAGTACTCTGCAGAAGCTGTCCTGGCAACACTTTAGGTGTGACATCACTTCCAGTTGTAGCAATGACTGGATGCACAGGTGGAACACATGGGAAAGGGAGACACCAACAAAATCCATCTCTTTGTATTACAAAGATTCACTCCACAATCTGCACCATGACACTGGAAAAAGTGATTGTTTGATACATGCTCATAAGTTTGACTTATGTAAGTACAATACGTTTTGCTTTGCAATTACTCTTGCTGTTCCCAAATTTTTTTTTTTGTTGTTTTTTACTTTTATTAAATAAAACATGATATTGCAGTGCAGGAAGACATTACCACAAAACTGGCTGTTATGGCAACCTAATCCCCTAAATTTTATCCACAGCAGTTGTCATCAGGGAGGCTTTTTCCATAATCAAATTGTCACTAAAAACCATGTAAAATATTTACTTTAGAAACCATTTGCTAGAGAGCAAATAGTCAATGTTGACAACTGCCATGACAACTATTGTGATAAATGATGCTATGGAAACCACTAGCATGTAGACTCTTGTAGTGGAGATCGTTACCTTGATAAGCACCTTCATGAAATGGGTACAATAGTTCATGTTGCCGTCTTTCCATGGCTACGGAAACCATAGCCATGGGAACACTAAATGCTGATTTAAAAAACTATTGGTGGTTAAAGTGATACTGGCACTAAATATTTTCTTTTCAAAATATTAATCTACATTAAAAGTTGCCTATGGGTCATGTGAATTTTTCGCTGATAGTTCTGATTTTGTAAATAATTACTACTTGAAGTTCCTAAATCTGACTGTTTTGCCAACCTGACTATCTCTTCTCAGCCTGGCAGAGTTTCTAATGCGAACAAACTATTGCTGCACAAATGTGGCAGCCCCCTCATAGAGGAACATGGGGGTAAGAAAGGTAATGTAACAGCTTCAGGTAAATACTTTAAAGGTAAAATTATAAATAGCATTCAAAAACAATGTTATGACAAAAAAAGGTTATTTTCTAGTGTCAGTCTCTCTATAAGTACTCTACTTTTTTGTGCACTGTATTACTAATTATGGAAACTACTGTCAAAGAAAGCTAAAGATTTCACAGCACCTATTTTATGGCAAATACAATGGTAATTGTTTCCACAGTCTATATGCTGTGATAGCATAATGAAAGTTGCAAAAAATGTCCATGAAGATGTGAATTTGTTGCAATGTAAAAAAAATGCCAATAGAAAGCATAGTGATAGTTGCCTTAGAGATCTTTAATATGGAGGAGTCTACAGAAAATAAACACACTACATTAACAAACTAAAGTAGTGATGTCCTTACTGTTTGTTCATTTTTTGTTGGCATACCTCAGCACTTATTGGAGGAATTCAGAAGGACTTCACAAAATAAGCATAAAGACAATGTTATATAGGACAAATTCACACACCGTACCACTGCTCTTACAAATATCTTGTGAAAACACTAGCAACTGCCTTGCAATCCTTCCATAAAAACGCAACCATACATGTTTCAGCAAGAATTATGTAGCAGTTGCAGACACGATGGGCAACAATTGTATATAATGCACAGGTATGGGACAGTTTAAAAATTAAACAGGTAAATGGCCTAATGTTTTCAATATAGTTAGCCAAAAACAAGTTCCTTTAAGTCTGCTAAAAAATAATTTAAACCTTAAAAAGCTCAACAGGGCTGTTTTGCACCAATAAGGATTAATTATATCTTTGCTGGGATCAAATACAAGGTACTGTCTTATTATAAAAGAAAAAAAGGAAATCATTTTTAAAAATTAGATTTATTTTATTAAAATGGAGTATATGGAAGAAAGCCTTCCCATAATTCAGAGCTTTCTTGATAACAGACTTCCAGAAAATGGTTCCCATACCTGTAACTATATATGTAAATTCCAGAAAGCCTTGTGTCAAGCAATGCATGCTTTATTTAGACGAACAGGTAAAATACAAAGAAAAAGGAAATAATGTATACTGTAAATAGAAGATTTAGATAAACCAGTAGCCTGTCAACACACAGGGTAAACTAAAATAATAAATATGTGTATTATTAATTTTGCTGAATGTGTAAATCACAAAAGTAATAATTTTAAAGAGGAAACTTTGGGGTATTCCACATACTGTAAGATGTTTCTAGTAGATCAGTCATTTTTGCCCATATCTTTTTTGATTGATGCCACCATAGTAGGTGATTGATGCCTACACAGATGATATATTTCAATAGAAAACAAGTAAGTAACGTGCTGTGGGATAGCAAAAATGTATTGCAACGTTTGAATAAGCTATTTAAATTAAAGTGGCTGATTAACTCAACTAAAGCTTAAAATGCTGCCCAGGGAACATCTTCAATCACAAATTCGGAAAAAAATTTGATATAGCCTTTCCGTGTTTTAATGACTTTTTGAAGCTGCATATACACTATGCACCACCCATTCTCTCTATCTTCTACAGAGGGTCTATTGAAAGCATTTTATGCAGCTGCATCACTACCTGGTATGGAAACTGTTCTGTATCGGATTGCAAGATCCTGCAGCGGGTGGTGACGACAGTGGAAAAGATCATCGGGGTCTCGCTTCCTGACATTATGGATATTTTACCACACCCGCTGTCTCCAGAAGGCTACCAGCATTGTCAGGGATAGCACCCACCCTATACATGATCTCTTTACCCTCTTGCCATCCTGTAAAAGATACCGCAGTATTCGAGCCCTGACTTCCAGAATGTGAAACAGTCTATTTCCACAAGCCATCAGGTATCTCAACTCCCAAGGACTGAACTGAATTTATTCATAAGGAACTAAAATGTCCACTTTGCCCAGCATGACAGTGTACTAGAGTTGTTGTATAGCACCGGGGGGGTCCTGGAGGAACGCCATTTTGTTTCTACTATGTACTGTATTTACTGTATATGGCTGAAATTACAATAAAATCCACTTGACAAATGTTGGTTTTGCTGTAAGTGAACTTTACTGTATCTTGAATGAACCCTTTAAATTTGAGTTGGCTCTCAAGCCTGCAAGTAGTATTGAACTGTCAACATTTTTCTTAGTAAATATATTTCTAATGGGGCTACTGACATTACACCAGATGTCGATAACAACCCAAGTAATCCACACATACAAAGAACTCAAAACAAACAAGTCCATAAATTAAGTTGTGTAGTAACATGTAATTACACATGGAATAGGTATTGAACACTTACTGAAATCTATTTAATACTTAATAGAAAAGTCTTTGCCGGTAATGATAGTTTTAAGATGCCTCCTGTATGGAGAAACTAGTCATGTGCATTGCTCAGATGCATTTTTGGCCCATTCTTCTACATAAACAGTCTTCAAATTTTCAAGGTTCCAGAAGCCTCTTCTATGAACACTTATCTTCAGTTCTTTCCATGTTTTTAAATTGGATTCAAGTCTGGTGACTGACTGGGACATTCTAGCAGCTTTATTTTATTTCTCTGAAACCAACCAATTGTTTCCTTGGCTGTGTGTTTGGGATCATTGCCTTGCTAAAATGTCTACCCTCGTTTCATCTTAAGCATCCTAGTAGATGGCAACAGATTCTTATTGGGAATGTCCCGGTGCAGTTCTCCACTCATCCGTTATTCATTTATATGAAGTCTGCCAGTACCATATGCTAAAAAATAGCCCCACAGCATGAAGTGTTCCCACCTCCAAACAACTCCTGCTAAGGTCTTTCTGAAGCTCTCTGTGAGTGATACTTGGCTCTTGGGACGACTCTTCTGATTACTCTGATTACTCCTCTGTCAAAAATCTTGCAAAAATCACATGGTCATGGCCAGTTTAGGGTAGAATGATATTATTATCATCATCAAATATTTTTATAGCGCCAACATATTGTGCAGTGCTGTCATGTTCTTTCCACTTCTAGATTATGGCCTCAACGGTGCTCACTGGAATATTCAGAAGCTTAGAAATACATCTATAACCAATGTCATTAGTATGTTTTGCAACAATAAGGTTGCAAAGGACTTGAGAGAGCTCTTTGCTTTTACCCATCGTGTTGTGTGATACCTTGGTAACGAGAAACCTTTTTATAGGACAAAAGCAGCTGATATGAATTTGCACTAGGGATGCACCAAATCCTTCACGAAGGATTCGGCCAGATACCGAACCTAATCCGAACCCTAATTTGCATATGCAAATTAGGGGTGGGAAGGGGAAAACATTTACTTAGCATTCAGATTCAGTTCGGACAGACAGAAGGATTTGGCCGAATCCTGCTGAAAAAGGCCGAATCCTGGCCGAATCCTTTGCACCTCTTTTTCTTCATGTGTTTAATACTTATACCCTGTGTCATTCCACTTTACTACATGCAACTTAATTTATGGATTTATTAGTTTTTAGTTCTTTGTACGTTTGGGTTACTTGGATTGTTACCAACATCTGGTGTACATTTCATGTCAATAGAAAGCAAGTAGAAAAACGTTGACGTTTCAGTAGGGTCTCCCTACTGTTAGGGGGTCTTATGGAACATAATACACATACCGGGTGCTTATATTGCAGCAGCCAGAATGTCACACTTGAAAATTCATATGTGCCATTTTCATTTGGGGGGGGTCTCTGTGCCCCATATAGTTTGGTAAATGTATGCATATTGGCCATAAATTTAGCGTTATTTGTAAATGCTACACAGAAGCTTTTTAAAAGTCTTCAGTGCTACACAGGACTCAAGATCATGCTTGTACAGTACAGGACCTATTATCCAGAATGCTCGGGACTTGGGGTTTTTCCAGATATCGGATCTTTCTGTAATTTGGATCTTCATACTTTAAATCTACTAGAAAATAACCCCAATAGAATGATTTTACATCCTATAAGGATTAATTATATCTAAGTTTGGATCAAGTACAAGTTATTGTTTTATTATTACAGAGAAAAAGGAAATCATTTTTCAAAATTTGGATTATTTGGATAAAATGGAGTCTATGGGATGATGGATTTCCAGATAACGGATCCATACTTGCATAGGAAATCTCCATCAGCTTCCCAACTCCTTTTAATAACAGTATAATGTAACTCACACCAGAAAGTAGATTTATCAACCATCATTTGCTATTGAATGATCTGCAGGCTGCTCAGCAGATCAGGTTTAACATTACAGAAAATAATCAGTCAGATAATCTTCCCTAAAAAACAGTGAATACCAACACCATTTTGATTCCTTTTAATAAAAAAAGTATGCAGCAAACAACAAATGGATTTAACTTGTATCTTTTCTGTTCCTACTTGTTTATTTTTATTGCCCTTCTCTTAACCCTTTGCCTGCCAAGCACGTACGGCGTACGTGCTGGCAGGCAAATGCTCAGGCTGCCAAGAACGTACATTGTACGTTCTTTAGCAGCTGAGCGCTCTCTCTGCTTCGGCGGCTTTTGCCGCCTCCGCAGAGAGTGGGGAGAGAAGACAGCCCCCTAGGCAACGAGGCTGGGGGGCTGTCAAGTCGGATCTGCGACTCGATTGTCGCAGATCCGACTTCAAAGTAGCAGACGCATCGCATGGAGCGTCTGCTACTACACTCACCTTCTTCCTGCCTGCAGAGCCGCCCACGCACTTCCTGCTGCGCAGCAACTCTGCAGACACGCTGCCAGGACTCCTCCAAAGAAGACAGCGATTCTCCTGCTCCAAAAACGGTAAGTGCACGTTTTTTTACACACTTACCTGCACCTACACATACTTACAGTACATTTATGCATTTTAGTAAAGATTGGAATTTTTTTAAATTTTTTTTTTTTAATTTTAGCACACTTGGTCCCTTTTGTACAGTTATTTACACTTATTTACACTTATTTACATGTATTTGCACACTCAGATAACTTTTATTAGTGCACAAATATGTATACACAAACAGGTGTTTTTTTTTTTTTTTACGAATTCATTATACTGTTATCTTTTGTTTTTTTTGCCTAAAAACGTGTTATTTTGGCAGCGTGACTATTGGATAATCGATTTCGGCCACTAATTACGCTGTCAGAACAATTATTTTGTTATTTCATTGATTTACGCTATTTTGTGGTTTTATTGCAATTTTATCCCTGCATTATTGTTCCCTATGTATCTTTAGTATCGTTTTGCTGTTTGGTGCTTTGGTATAGAAAGATAGATTTTACTTAGTTTGATCCGCCAAAATATGTGCTTTCCAAAAATATATGGGTTTCTGGGGGTCTTTTTACAGTTTGGGGGTCTTACGGCACATAACGTACAGTTAGGGTTCTCTTTTCTGCAGCTTAGTTGGCTAGCGTGAAAATTCATAGTTACGTTTTTCATTTGGGGTCCATACACAACACATACTTTGGTAAATCTATACATATTGGGCATCAAACTATTTATTAGACCTCTGACGTCCATATTTAGAGAGATTTTTCTTTGTACGTAAAACATTGTGTCCGATAAATGCGGCAAACTGCAACATTTTTAGGCGATTTTCAGAAATGTTGTAAAAACCTATATGTTTAGAAAAGCTTTGCAGTTTGGTAGTTTCGTGTAGAAAGACGTCGTTATCTTTGTTGGAATCGGCAGAATGTGTACTTTCCAAAAATGTATGGTTTTGGGGGGTCATTGCTGTTAGGAGGGTCTTGAGGCAAATAATATGAAGTCAAGGGTCTATGTTCACAGAAGGCGAATGGGCAGCGGAGAAAACTCATATTCACTATTTTTATTTGGGGTCCGCACATGCCAGCTGCCTTGGTATATCTATGCATATTGGGCATCAAACTGTTCAGTAGACCCTTGGCATCAATATTTATGGTGTTTTACAATTGTATGTAAGAAATTGGGTGAGATAAATGCGGCCAATTGCAATATTTTAGGCGATTTTCAGAAATGTAAAAACAGTTGCTTTTATCGCCAAATTTAGGAAAGGCTTGCGACTTGGTACTTTGGAGTACAAAGACATGCATACCCAATTTGGATTCGCAGGAATGTGTACTTTCCAAAAATATATGGTTTTATGGGGTGAACGCACTTTTTTCTACCTTTGCCCCCCCCAAAACAATGTAAATGTGTTGATTTTGCAGTACCTGAAATGACAGACCATATGGGGGTCTTTGTTTTGGGGCCCCTATACGCCACGTGCTTGGGTACACCTATACATATTGGGCATCAAACTGTTCAGAGGACCCCAGGCTTTCATATTTGGGGTGATTTGTCTTGATACCTAAAAGTATGTGGGTAATACAATGCTGCAGGGTCGAAATTTTGAAGTCATTTTTGGAAATGTCCCCAAAATCACCAAATTTAGGAATGGTTTGCGGCTTGGTACTTTGGAGTACAAAGACATGCATACCCAATTTAGATCCGTGGGAATGTGTACTTTCCGAAAATATATGGTTTTCTGGGGTGAACTTACTTTTTTCTACATTTTCCCCCCTCAAAACAATGTAAATGTGTTGATTTTGCAGTACCTGAAATGACAGACCATATGGGGGTCTTCGTTTTGGGGCCCCTATACGCCACGTGCTTGGGTACACCTATACATATTGGGCATCAAACTGTTCAGAGGACCCCAGGCTTTCATATTTGGGGTGATTTGTCTTGATACCTAAAAGTATGTGGGTAATACGATGCTGCAGGGTCGAAATTTTGAAGTCATTTTTGGAAATGTCCCCAAAATCACCAAATTTAGGAATGGTTTGCGGCTTGGTACTTTGGAGTACAAAGACATGCATACCCAATTTAGATCCGTGGGAATGTGTACTTTCCGAAAATATATGGTTTTCTGGGGTGAACTTACTTTTTTCTACATTTGCCCCCCTCAAAACAATGTAAATGTGTTGATTTTGCAGTACCTGAAATGACAGACCATATGGGGGTCTTCGTTTTGGGGCCCCTATACGCCACGTGCTTGGGTACACCTATACATATTGGGCATCAAACTGTTCAGAGGACCCCAGGCTTTCATATTTGGGGTGATTTGTCTTGATACCTAAAAGTATGTGGGTAATACGATGCTGCAGGGTCGAAATTTTGAAGTCATTTTTGGAAATGTCCCCAAAATCACCAAATTTAGGAATGGTTTGCGGCTTGGTACTTTGTAGTAGAAAGACATGCATACCCAATTTAGATTCGTGGGAATGTGTACTTTCCGAAAATATATGGTTTTCTGGGGTGAACTTACTTTTTGCTACCTTTGCCCCCCCCAAAACGATGTAAATGTGTTGATTTTGCAGTACCTGAAATGACAGAACATACAAGGGGGGGTCTTCCTTTTAGGGCCCCTATATGCCACGTGCTTGGGTACACCTATACATATTGGGCATCAAACTGTTCAGAGGACCCTAGGCTTTCATATTTGGGATGATTTCTCTTGATACCTAAAAGTATGTGGGTAATACGATGCTGCAGAGTAGATATTTTGAGGTGATTTTTGGAAATGTCACCTAAATCACCAAATTTAGGAATGATTTGCGGCTTGGTACTTTGGCGTAGAAAGACATGCATACCCAATTTGGATTCGTTGGAATGTGTACTTTCCGAAAATATATGGTTTTCTGGGGTGAACTTACTGTTTTCTACTTTTGCCCCCCCCAAATCGATGTAAATGTGTTGATTTTGCAGTACCTGAAATGACAGACTATATGGGGGTCTTCATTTTAGGGCCCCTATATGCCACATGCTTGGGTACACCTATACATATTGGGCATCAAACTGTTCAGAGGACCCTAGGCTTTCATATTTGGGGTGATTTGTCTTGATACCTAAAAGTATGTGTGTAATACGATGCTGCAGGGTAGATATTTTGAGGTGATTTTTGGAAATGTCACCTAAATCACCAAATTTAGGAATGATTTGCGGCTTGGTACTTTGGCGTAGAAAGACATGCATACCCAATTTGGATTCGTTGGAATGTGTACTTTCCGAAAATATATGGTTTTCTGGGGTGAACTTACTGTTTTCTACTTTTGCCCCCCCCAAATCGATGTAAATGTGTTGATTTTGCAGTACCTGAAATGACAGACTATATGGGGGTCTTCCTTTTGGGGCCCCTGTATGCCACGTGCTTGGGTACACCTATACATATCGGGCATCAAACTGTTCAGAGGACCCTAGGCTTTCATATTTGGGGTGATTTGTCTTGATACCTAAAAGTATGTGGGTAATACGATGCTGCAGGGTAGATATTTTGAGGTGATTTTTGGAAATGTCACCTAAAGCACCAAATTTAGGAATGGTTTGCGGCTTGGTACTTTGGCGTAGAAAGACATGCATACCCAATTTGGATTCGTTGGAATGTGTACTTTCCGAAAATATATGGTTTTCTGGGGTGAACTTACTGTTTTCTACTTTTGCCCCCCCCCTAACGATGTAAATGTGTTGATTTTGCAGTACCTGAAATGACAGACTATATGGGGGTCTTCCTTTTGGGGCCCCTGTATGCCACGTGCTTGGGTACACCTATACATATTGGGCATCAAACTGTTCAGAGGACCCTAGGCTTTCATATTTGGGGTGATTTCTCTTGATACCTAAAAGTATGTGGGTAATACGATGCTGCAGGGTAGATATTTTGAGGTGATTTTTGGAAATGTCACCAAAATCACCAAATTTAGGAATGATTTGCGGCTTGGTACTTTGGCGTAGAAAGACATGCATACCCAATTTGAATTCGTGGGAATGTGTACTTTCCGAAAATATATGGTTTTCTGGGGTGAACTTACTGTTTTCTACTTTTGCCCCCCCAAAACAATGTAAATGTGTTGATTTTGCAGTACCTGAAATGTCAGACTATATGGGGGTCTTCCTTTTAGGGCCCCTATATGCCACATGCTTGGGTACACCTATACATATTGGGCATCAAACTGTTCAGAGGACCCCAGGCTTTCATATTTGGGGTGATTTGTCTTGATACCTAAAAGTATGTGGGTAATACGATGCTGCAGGGTCGAAATTTTGAAGTCATTTTTGGAAATGTCCCCAAAATCACCAAATTTAGGAATGGTTTGCGGCTTGGTACTTTGGAGTACAAAGACATGCATACCCAATTTAGATCCGTGGGAATGTGTACTTTCCGAAAATATATGGTTTTCTGGGTGAACTTACTTTTTTCTACATTTGCCCCCCTCAAAACAATGTAAATGTGTTGATTTTGCAGTACCTGAAATGACAGACCATATGGGGGTCTTCGTTTTGGGGCCCCTATACGCCACGTGCTTGGGTACACCTATACATATTGGGCATCAAACTGTTCAGAGGACCCCAGGCTTTCATATTTGGGGTGATTTGTCTTGATACCTAAAAGTATGTGGGTAATACGATGCTGCAGGGTCGAAATTTTGAAGTCATTTTTGGAAATGTCCCCAAAATCACCAAATTTAGGAATGATTTGCGGCTTGGTACTTTGGCGTAGAAAGACATGCATACCCAATTTAGATTCAGGGGAATGTGTACTTTCCGAAAATATATGGTTTTCTGGGGTGAACGTACTGTTTTCTACCTTTGCCGCCCCCCAAAACGATGTAAATGTGTTGATTTTGCAGTATCTGAAATTACAGAACAAACGGGGGGTCTTCCTTTTGGGGCCTCCTATGCCACGTGCTTGGGTACATCTATTCATATTGGGCATCAAACTGTTCAGTGGACCCAGGATTTTATATTTGGGGTGTTTTACATTGATACCTAATGATGTGTGGGAGATATGTTGCTGTAGAGTGGAAGCTTTGAGGTCATTTTTCAAAAAATTCACCAATTTCTATAAAACACTATAACTTTAGGAAACAATTGCAACTTGGTGGTTTGGAGTACAAAGATATTTCTACCCATTTTTGATTCACCAGAATCTGTTCTTTCTAGTAATGGGTAGTTTTCTTGGGTAAACCTACTGTTAGTGGAATGTTTGGCCTTGAAATCAAAAGTATGCCGTTTGGGGAGTGTTGCTTTGGAAATTTGGTTGTGTACTGCTTGTAGATTTTGAGCTATACAAGTGAGAAATCTCCATAAAACTATATATATTTGGTATTGTCGCGTTCAGGAGACATAGACCTTTCTAAATCAGCTGTGTTCTCGTACGTAAAATGAATAATGTTTCTGATATATGTGATTGTTCTTCGTGCAACATGATTTTTTTCATTTTATTTGACACTTAGAATCCAATATTTTTTTAGAGAAGTAGAATTACACCAAAATTCTTGCATATTGTGAAAGTTCAGGTTGTCCTGAAAAAAACAATATATTGTTTTCCTGGGTTAACTAAAAGACCACCCCAGGAAAGGCCCTTAAAGTGAAAGAGTGCAAAATATCTAAAAACTGCTTGGCAGTAGATGTTCGCATCTAGGACAAAACGGCTGGCAGGGAAAGGGTTAAACAATTTCCTTTCTCTTGCTAAAATATATATACATTTATATATTCCGCACATAAAAAGATGTAAAATATAAGTCCAATATATGTATAATAAAATTCTTTATTAAAATATACCTGTTACAAAGGTATTTTAAATTCTGAGCTATCAATAACATATGGCCTGTCATAAATACGACCATATATTGCCAGTCCATATGACTTTCCATTCAGATTAAGATTTTGGGATTATGCTTGCCTTAATAACAGTGTCCACAAAATGGCTCCTTGCTGTGAACTTTAAAGGCTCCTTGCTGTGACTGAATTCCAAGTCTGAAGAAAACATTTAAATAATTTATACCTGTATAGTGTAAATAATGTTATTTTTTCTCAACTAGCATGTAAGAAACTACAAGCCACCTTGGAGTTACATGGCCTCATGTCTTTATATGGCCACGAAACTCCTCTGTGACTCATAGTATCATTTATTTATTTATTTTTACAAAAGGGAGTATATTATTCCCTATATAATAGATATCTTATAAAGCTCAAAACAATATTCTGCTTTTTCTTTCACAAAGGATTTAGTCATATTCCAAACTAGATCCTAATTTGCATATGCACATTTTGCAGGGGGAAAAATTAGTGCAAACCATGTACCAAAAAGTTGCCTATTTGTGTAATCACGTGATCTAAGGTCACGTGATTCAAAGGGTTGTCATTCGGTTCAGCCAGGAACCTGAATCCTGCCAAAAAATTCCAAACTGAACCCAGAATTGCTACTGAAGCTTCTTAACAATATTTGAGTGCTCTACCTGTTATCAATGTAACTTTTCAGGTATTAAGACCCCCTGCTCAGGGTCAGAACAAGCCATAGGTAAATCCAAAAATCGTTGTACAACACTGATCCATTGTTGCGATTGTAAAAAGTGGATAATTGGCTCAAAAGGTAGAAATGAATTCAACTTTTCCGGCCACACATGCCAGATAAAGGGCTCAGTGTGGCCCAAAACGTTGCCATGAATCAATGTCTACTGAAGTTTCTTAAGGCCTCCTTTAATTTCACAATGCTCTCCATTTTCTATTACAATGTAAGTGTAGCCATTTGTGAAGGCATGTTTTTTTTAAATAAATTTCTAAACATGTTTATAATAGTTTATGAAACTTAACACAGCATAGTTTGCAGCACTTGACACTTTATTAAAATTATTTTATAATTATATATAATAACCAGTGTTGGACTGGGATGCCTGTGGCCAACCAGAAAACTTTTGGCCACAGGCCCACTCTCCAAACTGTTTTTCCTTCTTTTGTCATTCACTTTCTTTATCTTTATTTTTATCAGCCCCTCCCTCCATTTCTTCTCTTTATTCTTATTTAGACATGGGGCAATTGCTGTTGTATAGGCATACAAGGCAAATAGTTGGGTGAGCAGAAGGGCCCCCCAGGGAGTTTTTCTGGGTATCCTGGAGGGCCAGTCCGGCATGATTATAACTATCTGTACAGTGATTGTTTTGTGTTGCAGTGTCCAGCAGAGTAGACTGAAAGAAGGGCAGGAAATTTGTTTGTTTTGAATGTTCTGAAGACTATTCCCTACAAGTGCAGGCAGAACATAGATTGTAAACCTTATCCTGTCATCCCATGCTGCCCCCAACATTTTGAACGTTAAACTAAAGAGATCATTTTCAATAAAGTAAATAAATTTAGATTTTCATTCAATTTCACCGAGATGTGAGGAGAGTGATGCTCTGATCTGATAACTGAGGAATGAGTTTGAAGGAAGAGATATCTCATCCTGGTTCTACTACTAATACCTCACGTACAGCAGTCAGGCCCGGACTGGCAATCTGTGGGTTCTGGCAAATGCCAGAGGGGCTGCCACCTTTTCTGGAAAAAAAATACCGGCCTTCCTATATTCTTGCTGTTTTTTTCTATTAATAACAATGGCATCAAGCATAATTTTTACCGGCCAGGTGGAAACCCTATATAAGGTGTCATAGAAAGTCAGTATTTAATGGGGTGTTGGGGTCTGTTTGGGCTGATTGGGCCTCTGTGTACCTGAAATACCAGGGCCTATTTTAATTCTCAGTCTGGACCTGACAGCAGTTCTGAAAAGGTTACTTCCCCTGAATATTCTCACCTGAGGGATACTAATATAGCATCTAGAATGCTCGGAAGATCAGTGGGGCTGCTGAGAGATAATAGAGTGTGTTAAGAACTGTGTGGATAGAGGGCAGCAATGTTGAATTCAGCTGGCAGACTCAGAAAAGGTACTTTAGAGCGGTATTTAGTTTTTACAACAATGAATCCCAGTAGGGGACTGGTCCCAGACAGATATATGCTGTGTTTTGGTTAGCGTACAATTGTGGCAAGGATTTTTGTTTAGTTTGGTTTATTCAACTAAAGTTGTTACAGACTGCAACTTTATGTAAAATTTCATTTTAGCCAGAGCAGAGTGAGGGATGGCGTTCGGGGAGATTGGTCGCCGCAAAGACGAGGCGATTAGTCGACAGGCGACTAAATCTCCCCGAAATGCCCAGTGCGAAAAAACACTATTTATTATTGGTAACTTTACTGTGTAATACTTAAAATATAGAGAACACTAAAGGAGAACTGTCATGAGAGATACATATGCATAACACACTGTTTTTAAAGTATAAAATATCAAGTGCCATGGCCTCTGTGGAGCTACACAGTGTGGATAACACCATTATTTAGTTATAATAAATTCCGAACTTTGAAGTATACTCTGTGCGTTTCTGACATGGGGGAATAGGTTACAAAACAAGATTTAAAGGTGTTCCAAAAAGAGATGCTTGCCATGTTTATCCTCCAAGTGCTTCAACTCAATTATTAAAGGGAAACAGATTAACCATCCAACTTAAGGCTACACCATTACCTTAAAGTAAAACCAAAAATTTAAAGTTTTAGAGTAATTCATATATAATGTACTGTTGTCCTGCGCTGGTAAAAGTTCTGTGTCTGCTTCAGAAACTTTACTTTAGTTTATATAAACAATTGGGTAGCTGTAGGAACAGCCATTCAATGCTGAAAGAGAAAAGGCACAGGATACACAGTAGAGAACAGATAAGCTCTGTAGTAGACAATGGGATTCTGCAGTGCTTATCTGTTATCTAGTCTGTGTCCTATGCTGGAATGGCTGCCCCCCTATGTGGCTGCTGACCAAAACAAGCTCAAGGCTTTTTGACTTCTCAAAGAATTTGCTGTTACATAGAAAATGCTAACCCTAACTTTTAAGATGTAATCTTCGTTCTATTCCAGACGAACCTTAATCCACTGCAGACACTTTTGAATAGTAAATGTGAGCAATTAACAAAATAGCAACATAAACTACTTACTAATATTTTCTTGGCAGCACGCCAAACTATAGCATACCTCCCAACATTTTGGAAGTAAAAAGAGGTACAAAAATGTTTTCGCACGTAGCGAAGCAATTTTTTGACCACACCCCTTTCTGTGGCCGCACCCCCTATTACCATGTTCATTTTACAAAATCTGGCAAGTTATGAAAATTTGAAAATAATTCTCCTTATCTTTACTTTTTTTTTGTGTCTCAAAATTGTTACAAAGTATCTTATTTGCACCTGTTAGCTGTTCTGTGCGATCGGCTAAAAGCCAATTAAGTTAGAAACTTTGTTTCTTTTTCTGGCTGTTCAGTGCAGAGAAAATAGGGACTTTCCAGGACAAATGAGGGACTGCAGGTTGAGCTGTCAAAAGAGGGACTGTTCCTCCAAAAGAAAGACAGTTGGTATGCTATAGCAAAGTGTGGATATCTTCAATAATAATCTTTCAAGAGGAAAGTTGACTGCATGATGATGAACCGAAAACAAGTCCATTTTCTATTGCAGAAACTCAGATTTTTGAAGGTCTGGAGCCCTTGAATGCTCTATAGACACCCGGATCTGGAATCTGTCAATTTGCTTTCAATATGGGGATGCACACCTGAGACTTTTAATATTGATATTGTAAACGAAAGTTAAGTGTAATAAATAAGCTTTTCGATAGAGGGATGGAAGTGCCTGTTCAATGTTTATAGAGATGTATAGAATAGTGTTTTAATTTAAAAAACTTCAATAAAAAAGTTAAAAGAAAAAAAAAAAAAAAAAAAAGTAGATTGTAAGCTGTATGAATCCATACTAGCTGCAAAATAATTCTACGGAGTTCATTTAATTTTTTAAAAGTTTTTTAGCAGACTTATGGTATGAAAATCCAAATGATAGAAATAATCATTATAAGCATTCCTAATAAAATGTCCTTTACCTGTATGTTTGGGAAACAAGTAATCCCTTTCAAGGTTTGTGGTGCCTAAACAAGACTTTGCAGTGATCCAGGAAGATATATTAGGATTAATATTCCATTAGGGGACTAAATTATTCCCCAAAAGTGTATTGGTCTGCTATCCTTCTACATGATTATCACCTTGTGACGGCTGTGGCTTTGAGCTACTATAAATCACATATGTACAAGATATTACCGTGTTGTGTCTTTACCCCACCAAACACAGCTGAATAGTGATCAGTGCCTCAAAAGCATGAAGGCAGTAAAACTGCTTTGCAGTACTTAAATGTACAGGCCAATGTTATTTACAGTCCATGTTCAGGTCAGCAACATCTCACACTGGTACAGAAATACATCCTGTGCTTTATTTATAAGCTTCAACACTGAAATTCCCTTACTGAAAGCATTCAGAGGCAGTGTTCATAAACTATATTTACTGCTAGTGAAGGAACGAACCGCATGCTAAAATAACACATTTCCAGCTGAACATATTACTCTAAAGCCTTGAAAGATAGATGAGGCCACACATTATAAGGGTGCAGAATAAATGAATTACCAAGCACACTCTTTGGGTGAAAAAGAAGACTGGTCCATGAATAAAGCTGGCCATAGATGTGCAGATTTTACCCTTGTCTGACGAACGATCGGACGTCACAATCTTCCAACCAGCTACTAACCATTCAGATTAAATAAAGCAGTAAAAAAAAACAACTCAGACGATGTTCTGCCCATGACAGCATTTCAATAGTGGGAAAAACACGGTGCTCCAGAATAAATTGTAAATGACTCACCGAGTAGAAAATGTGGTCCGGGTGCACCAGCCCCAGACCCCCTGCTTTAGGGAGCAGTACGGCAAGGAATGTGAAGAAAAAGCAGGGCCGACCGGCACTCAAACAGATCCACAGGACCAGATAGACTATCTTATACAAAGTTAAAAAATGTATATCTGCATCTCCATCCGCCCTACGTGTTTCACACCCAATTAGGGCACTTAGTCATGGGTGCGAAACAGGATGAACCATCACAGACATAAAATCAACACCAAATCATGTCATATACCAGTGGGGCAACACTTCTGCAGTCAAAATCACAAATCTTCAGGACATGAAGGTCTTAATTATAAAAGGGAACTTTAAAACTGAACGGGGAAAGGAAGATTTATGAATTCAAATGTATGGAGTTATTTAACACATTAAGACAGAGCTTTAATTTAGGGTCAGGTTTCATGTGTGACCTGACTGAATATGACCTGACTGAATCCAGACACCTGGACTATTTACAAGTACAACCCATCCTAATTCATTGGTGCTCTGAAAGCTAGCAATGTATTTTAATTGTTAGCCAATATAGGTATCACTTCTACTTTTGTATTTTTTATTTGTTATTTCTAATAAAAAAAAAAAGATTTTTAGGGATTGATGGCTGTTTTCTGATCCCGGTTATCGCTTAGTTGTAAAAAAAAATATTAAATGAGACAGCTTTTCAATAGCGCTGGCTGTTTAGATTTGGTTATTTGTCCAAAGGTGAGCATCCCCTTTAGTGCAGTAGAGAAAAAGAATACATCATTCTCAGTCCTAAAGGAGACTAAAGGTGGCCATACACGGGCCGATAAAAGCTGCCGACAGACCGTGTCGGCAGCTTATTGGCCCGTGTATGGGGGCCCCCGACGGGCTTCCCCGATCGAGATCTGGCCGAAAGTCGGCCAGATCTCGATCGGATGGGATTAAAAATCCCGTCGGATCGCGGCCGCATCTGTTCGTTGATGCGGTCCCGCGATCTGACCGCCCGTTTGGCGAACGCTAGGATCCGATCGTTGGGCCCTAGGGCCCACGATCGGATCAGCCCGATATTGCCCACCTCAAGGTGGGCATATCGGAGGGAGATCCGCTCGCTTGGCGACATCGCCAAACGAGCGGATCTATCCGTGTATGGCCACCTTAAGTCTAATTTTCCTACCATGACAACACACGCAGGCTTTTGATTTCATCAAAAGCCACTAAGCCTACACATTTCTGGACTGGAGAAGACATCCATGCATGAGGCGAACATCCAAATGCCTGATAGATTTAGATGTTAAACCAATCTTTCATTAGCGTTAATAGCGTAATGTTTCTTTGTGAGGCAACTTTGGTAAGCAAAAGCAGCATGTGGTAAGGAAATTAGGAATGTTCTGCCCCCATAGCACACAATGGAGGAAAATATCATGTGTACTATAACCCTAAGTATGAGTGCCTCAGGTCTAAACAAGTTAAAATGTACATAATTTGCAGAATGATCCTGTGATTAAACAATACAATCAGGCTAGTGATTTTAAAAGGATTACATTAAGAATTTTCACCTTGCTTACTTAAGTACCATTAAATGAAAAAAGCATTCTCTATTATTTCCGTGCAGAGTATATAACCTCTGTATAATAAAGACCAAAGGTCTTGCCCACACCCTAAGGTTTTATATTATGCTTCACAGCCTTTACTGCTGACAGTTATGGCCTTGGGCTGAATGCAATTTAAAGACTTTTGAAATAAAATTTAACCACTAAATAATTCTGCTAGAAATAAATCTTTCTAGATGTGCCAACGTATTTTATGAATCAATTTACATTACAAGGTTGATGTTATTAAATTTTCCATATAGCTATTCATCATTTAATGGAATCAATTATTATTAAATATCAATTAATGTATAAATAATAGTCTTAACATCTGTATGTCAACAAGTGACGTCTTAAAACAAGTCTGTAGAATGTCAATCAATTAAATTTTGGAATTTAACTTCGAAAAAAAACAAAACAAAATTTTTTTTAAAAAAATTCATTCAGGGCTTATATTCAGTAATATTTAGATGGATAGTCACAAATCAGATATCTAGAATGGGGAAGAAACTTCATGTGAACAAAGTGCAATTACTCATTGTTTTCCAGTAGGAAGGAGGTACAACAAATTGTATAATTGTTTTATTGCTCTTCAGCTGCTAATTATCCAGGATAAACAACACATGACAATTAAATCTCAATGGAGAGAAAGTAACACTGCAAAGTGGTTCAACTTTTTTCAATTAGTGAGAAGGCTGATGTGAATTACAAACAGGGATGGGCTTTGGAAACTGAATGAAAGGGATAGTAACCCCCACCCCAGGAATGTGGCACTGTCTTTCACCAGCAGAAGGGTTAATGGATAAAATTGATTTCTCTATCAGCAAGTTCCTACAGTGCTACAATAAATCAGCATCAGGGTGTATGCCCTCAAGTCACAATTCTTTATTACAAGTCAAAAGGGATCAAAGAATAATCAGCAGCATATGAAATCTATAACCCCTATAGAGGTTTACTGATGCTTGCGGGCAGTGGTTTGTCTTACAATTGGCTTCTCTAGCTGGCAAAAAACAACATGTTGGACAGTAAACATTACAGAACCTAGAGACCTGAACATTGTGTTATTTGTTAATCTGACACCATAATTTCTACACTTTTAATGTTTAATTAAAACAACAGTGGCTGTAATTAACCCATAGCTACGCAATATGTTGGCGCTATATAAATACATGTTAATAATAAAATAATAATTCTAGATGATCATTTTGTTGAGGAATTTAAATGTCTGCCTGGGGGGAAAAAAATTTTTTTTTTTTTTTCACAAGACAGATTTATAGTTTATGATGTTTTACTTTTTTTTTTTTCTCCAACTCTAGCGGTATGTTGCTCATTAAGGCATATACATATGGAACAGCATTAAAGGGCAAATAAACCACAAATCACAAATGCAATTTAAGGTGGCCATACACGGGCCGATAAAAGCTGCCGACAGACCGAGTCGGCAGCTTATTGGCCCGTGTATGGGGGCCCCCGACGGGCTTCCCCGATCGAGATCTGGCCGAAAGTCGGCCAGATCTCGATCGGATGGGGTTAAAAATCCCGTCGGATCGCGGCCGCATCTGTTCGTTGATGCGGTCCCGCGATCCGACCGCCCGTTTGGCAAACGCTAGGATCCGATCGTTGGGCCCTAGGGCCCACGATCGGATCAGCCCGATATTGCCCACCTCAAGGTGGGCATATCGGAGGGAGATCCGCTCGTTTGTCGACATCACCAAACGAGCGGATCTATCCGTGTATGGCCACCTTTATTTAGTAGTATTTTGGCACAGAGCACTAAGCCATCTGCTTTCCTAAAGGTGGCCATACACAGGCCAAAAAAAAAGCTTCCAATAGAGCCAAAAACCCGGCAGCTTATTAGCCTGTGTATGGGGCCCTATGACAGGATTCCCCTACCAATATCGGTCCAAATATTAGGTTAAAACTCCCATCGTAGAGAGGACTTCATTGGTTCAGTAATGGGGTCCTTGCTCCAACCGTCTGTATTCCCACCACTGTGATCCAAATAGCAATCAGCCCGATATCACCCACCTCAAGGTGGGTATTTCAGGGAAAGATTTGCTCATTTGGTGACCTTGCCAAATGAGCAGATATTAGAGCGTATGGCCACCTTCACCTCAGGGTGGAGCATAGAGTATATATATATATATATATATCCTGGGTGGGGGGCTGCCCAGGAGAAACCAGGAAGGTCAGGGGTGTAACTTAATAAATTAAAGGCCTCTTTTCCATGAAAAGGATATACTGTAATTGTTTTAGGATTTACCTGGCTTTGGAAATATGTATATACTGCAGCTATCCCAAAACAACTTGCAAATATTAAATAATTTAACTGAAAACTAAAGTCAGAACCTAGCTTTCATAGTGCATACTCCTGGTCACAGATCACCGATGTGACGCAGTCCATACAAGACTCACAGGATCTAATTACCCGTTTAAGAGGAGTAACTTTAAGGAAGGTTCTTGCACTGGATTCCTTGCTGCTTACTGTGAGTCCATAAAAAATGAATAACCAATAAAGAATAACCATTTTATGGTAGTAAGATCTCAGCAAAGTTTTCAGGAACAAACCCCACTTTCAGAGTAGCCACCAACCATGCTACACAGCTCTGCATCTGGCACACAAGAATAAGTTCCATTTGGGTTATTCACTTAAGAAGGTAGGACTGTGTAGGGGCCAGAGTTTGTAAAAATTGGCTTTTTTACAATCTAGTGGCCAAAGTCAAGCAAGCAATGCTTTGAATTATCAAAACCAATACGATTCCTAGCAGAAAAAATTGCTTTGTTTCTTGCACATGTATAAGCATATTAAAAAGAGTGAAAGCTTTTTTACAAATTCTACAAGTTAACTTCTGTCTCTCATATACTTAGCACTTATTTTAAGGAATAATTGCATCTTTGGTTACATCTATTTTTATCTAAAATGATTTTACTGAATGCATTCCCCATTCTTAAATTTACCATTTCTGGAATTGCTCATAGCTCTTCCCAGTACTACAGATCGTATTCTGCCAGTCACCGGACAAGCAACTCAAGCTGAATTCGGAGTCGGGGGAGTAACTAGAGAGGAAGCAGCCCCTGTGGCTGCAGGGGGGCCCAGGAGGTATAGGGGGCCCTATGAGGCCCTACTTGATGAGCAATTTCATTATATATTGCTATAACATGAAAACCTCTGGATATTTTTGGGGCCCTAAAATAAATTTGATGTGGGGCCCAGTAACTAGTTATGCCACTGTTCAGAGTAATGGAAGAAAAAAATATCAGGACTGGCATGTATCAACAGTAAACTCAAAAACAGTCTTGAGTGATCTTGTGTACAATGCCATTAACAATCTGTCTTGTAGATAGATTAATATAACATAAAGTTGTAGGCAAGTAATTTCTACCCACATTGGCACTTGGAAACAAATACCCATAGTTGGTTGGGAACTTTGGACAATTTTGAACATACTACTTGACCACCTGGTCATACAATCTCTTCTTCTGAAGACCATCCTGCAACACTGTCCAAAGTGAAAATCTGAATTGCCAATGCACCCTCTGGCTTTCAAACACATTCCATTGTTAGTGCCAATGGAACAACAGCATTTAACCATACCTGTGCTTGCCAATTTTACAGTACCTGTTGATACCTTGGGGCTTTGGTCAGTGTATGGCCACCTGTTGCTGAACCTCAATTATTGTATTGGTTTTGTGAATGTCATTGCACTGCAGAATGTGAAGTTTCCCGTTATAAAACCGTTGCACATCAAAACTTTAATTCGTCCCCCATAGAATCAAGTTTACAAAGAAGCACTCTTAGCACATCAAGCCTAACAAATAGCACATGCAACACAATACACAAAAAATACACAATAAAGCCAGCTCTTTGGCTGGGATAGCAACATAAAGAGGCTGCAGTTGTCGTAACCCCTTATGCACTGGAATTTAATGGAAAGCTCATTTTAAGGCTCCAACACATCAGAACCAAGACAAAAAGCTTCTATCATGTACACACTCTCCAAAGAGTTAAAACACAGGGCTGCAGCTTCAGTATACAAGAGTCTATTGCACAACAACAGTGCCAGACTGTTGCAGGAAGCATAAAAGGAATAAGCAACACATAACTAAATTACACACCTCCTTATAAGGGGCTAGATACACACTAAGACAACTCAGCACACAAGGGGGCAGTTACACATAAGTCACACACAACATACATTATTTCCATACACAAGTGCTAAGCACAAACACAGCTTTGACGCCATAATAATGGCACAGAGAACAACCCCACAGCTTTGACTTCTACTACTTCCAAACATTTATATTTTTACAGAAAATGTGATTCTAAGCAAACCCCTGGGATTACTTCAACCACAGTGTCTGGCCACAAATCTAACTGGACTACAAAACAGTTTCATTCTCTATACTAAAATACAAGTTATTGGTAGACATTAGCAGGCAACTAACAGAAATATACTGCAGGTACAGTAACGAGCAGAATCCCCTGACAGACAGGCTATAGGGCCAGGGGTTAGTCATGTGTTTCGAACGCCTGAGCTGCATGTGTGTCGTCACACAGAGATAGCATAGACAGCTCAATATTTTATAAAGTAACTTTACCTGCATGTACATACCGTGAGCCGGCGCAGGCAGGGAATCTATGCTAGGCGGACAATTATTTTAAGCGAGACATTGCCCCTGCTGGGTGCAAGTGAGCGCTGTTAATGCAGCTGAGTAGTTAGAAAATCGCTCGATGCACCTCGCAGCAGATCTGACTTGACTGTATTTCATTTCGCTCTTTACCTGAGACACCAAAGGGACGAGGGTCTGCTCCACAGATTTAGTCTTGATTTCCAATCCCGTATCAATGCTGAAGCCTGAGGAGGATGAGGAGGAGACCCCACTGCTGCTGCAGGGAGAAGTGGCCATGGTTCCAAGAGGCTTTTGCAAACACTTCCAGGCTTTGGACGAAAGGCTCTGCTACGTGTGACTTTCCCTGCTGCTCTGGAGCCTTCGAATACTCTCCCCTACTCGTACTGCTCCTCAGAACCCCTAATCAAGGGTCGCCAAACTACAAGTACACAACGAGAGACATAACAAACCAAAGCCCCACGCTGCAAACCTGAACCTCTCTGCTGTACAGTCTAAGCTTCCACCAATTCCTCCCCCCAGTCTCTCTCTCCTCCTATTTCACCTCCCACTTCCCAGCCCACTAACGAGAAAAAAATCCTTTGGCCTGCAACTTTCCCATTCTTCTCAAATTCCTTTCTGCCTGTCCTAGGTGAGCAAACACAGCGCAGTGGAATCGACTCACAGTCCAGCCGTGGGGCTCAGCCTTTATCTGGGAGATTCCACAATTAGGTTCTTTTTTAAGCGACTGAACCAAACAGCATAAATGGGGTCACACAGTAATTCATTCAGCCGTTCCCATGTTTACTATCCTCCACAGTTATATCTGTGTGCAGTTCACCAAGCTCTAGCCGCCTATTTCGTCATCATCTATCATTTATGTTAGTATTATAAAGTATAAATTACTTAAAACTTTATATTAAAGGGATACTGCCATGGGAAAAAACATTTTTTTTCAAAATTAATCGGTTAATAGTGCTCCAGCAGAATTGTGTGCGGAAATCCATTTCTCAAAAGAGCAAACAGATTTTTTTATATTCAGTTTTGAAATCTGACATGGGGCTAGACGTATCGTCAATTTCCCAGCTGCCCCAAGTCATGTGACTTGTGCGCTGATAAACTTCAATCATTCTTTACTGCTGTACTGCAAGTTGGAGTGATATCATCCCCTTCCCCCCCCCCACAGCACCCAAACAAAAGAACAATGGGAAGGTAGCCAGATAACAGCTCCCTAACACAAGATAACAGCTGCTTGGTAGAGCTAAGAACAACACTCAATAGTAAAAACCCATGTCACACTGAGACACATTCAGTTACATTGAGAAGGAAAAACAGCAGCCTGCCAGAAAGCATTTCTCTCTTAAAGTGCAGGCACAAGTCACATGACCAGGGGCAGCTGGGAAATTTACAAAATGTCTAGCCCCATGTCAGATTTCGAAATTGAATATAAAAAAATCTGTTTGCTCTTTTGAAAAATGGATTTCAGTGCAGAATTCTGCTGGAGTAGCACTATTAATTGATGCATTTTGAAAAAAACATGTTTTCCGATGACAGGATCCCTTTAACTTATAACAAAAAGGGTCTAACACAAATTTAACAAACATTGTTTACAGAATAAAAATAAAAGAGTATGCAATGTATTCATTAAAAATAAAGGTCAAAATTAAACTGCAATTAAAAACTAGTGTTTGTTTAAACATTTAGGCTCTTACTCAGGAGCGTTTATACCTGCCAGGACAAAATTCATTCTATTTCATTCTGCCATATGCAGGTGGGACGCAATATGATGCGCACTTGCATGCGCCTGCATGTGTACAGCTCCAGAAGAAATCAAGGAATGCATTTTGTCCTGTGCTCCCCTGTAGTGGAACACACTCAAACTGAACACAGGGGAGTACAGGTACAAAAAAAGAGCCCTCAGTGGTGGGTATAATATTATTCACAGTGGCAGGGCTGGAACTAGGGGTTGGCAGAAGAGGCAGCTGCCTATGGTACTTTTATGCCAGTGCAATATTTTCTATAACAAGCTACAATAAGTGTTTAAAAAAAGCCAAAAAGTGGTGCCAATATAAGGCCTTTCCTGTCAGAAAATGCTTTCTGGAAGTCAGGGTTGGCTGGGCAGCTACCTCTAAAATTGTCTTTTGCCTACCCCTAGGCCGCACCTCTTAGTTGTACTCCCCTTCCCTCTGTCGCTGTCCCTCCCTTGCTGTCCCCACTACCCTCAGTCACCCTCCCTCCCCTCGCTGTCCCTCCCTTCCGTCGCTACCCTCCGTTGCTGTCCCTCCCCTCCGTCGCTTTACCACCTCCTCCGTCCCTCCCCTCCATCCCTCCGTTCCACCCCTCCGTTGCTTACCCCTCCATCCATCGCCATCCCTCCCACACGTGTGCAGGGGCGGGGCTTGCCGGCCTGGTTGCCTAGGGCTCCGGCCCTGCACAGTGGGGTTTCCCAAACCCTGAAAGTTTTATCACAGTTATTAACACTTTCCTGACTTCCAGAAAGCATTTTCTGCCAGGAAAGGCCTTAAATTGGCACCACTTTTTGGCTTATTTTAAAACACTTATTGTAGCTTGTTATAGAAAATATGGCACTGGCATAAAAGTACCATAGTGCAGACATAATATATTTTGACGGATTTCTCTTAAATCCTTCTAATGCAAGAGATCTAAAGGCCTGCACTACAGAGAATGTGTAAAGTCGCCGCCTGGCCTGTATTTAAACATCTGGCTAGTAAAAATGATGCTTGATAAGAAAAAGATAAAACTATAGGAGGTCAGTATTTTCTGGCAACCCAAAGACAGCTTAACTTTAAACACCAAAATATAGTACGTCAGTGACAGGCTGTCACTTGCTGACAATGCATTAACTATGTGGTTAGCAGTAAAAGTGGTGGTTCACTTTTAAATTAACTTTTAGTATGTTATAGAATAGAATGGGGGTCACTGACTCCTTCTAAAAAAAAACAGATGCTCCGTAAAGCTGAACATCTATTGTTATTGCTACATTTGATTACTACTCTGGTCCTCTTCTTTTCATATTCTAGTCTCTTATTCTTATCAGTTCATGGATGCTAGGGTAATTTGCACCATAGCTAACAGATTTCTGAAATTGCAAGCTGCAGAGTTGGTGAACAAAAAGCTAAATAACAAAAAACACATAATAAAAACTGAAAACCAATTTCATATTGTCTCAGAATATCACTCTCTACATCATACTAAATGTTAATTCAATCCCTTTTAAAGGAATAGTAACACCAAAAATGAAAGCATTTTAAAGTAGTGAAAATATAATGAACTGTTGCTTTGCACTGGTACAACTGTTGTGTTTGCTTCAGAAACTCTACTATAGTTCACATAAACTGCTGTGTAGCCATGGAGGCAGCCATTCAAAGCTGAAAAAGGAGAAAGGGTACAGGATACACAGAAGATAACAAATATGCTCTATAATATCCAATTGAATTCTCCAGAACTTTATCTGTTATCTACTGTGTATCCTGTGCTTCAGAAGAGATTGAGAGGGTCTTCATTTTGGGGTCTATTGACTGAGGAGTCTGCACCTGAGTAGTCTGGGCAGCGCAAGAGAGGAAGGGAGTGAGCTTGCAGAGGATTTTCAGTTTTCTGTGGGTGAAACCCTTGAATCTCTTGTTGTATCCAAGCCAAAAAAAAAGTGTACCCGGTCACCAGGTACCAGAGGACAAGTGAAATCCTACTCAGAGATGGCCAAGGAACATCTGAAGAAGCAGGGACTACACCCTTGCTGTTTGAAAACATCTCCAGTGATTCTTCACAGGGAGACAACATCCCAGTGGGACAGGCTTCCCCATGCTCAGAATTTCTGGCTTCTGTGCAAAATGTGCAAAACCAGTCAGATGTTCTGGACTTTGATCCATCAGGGAATAGCATGGACACTGAGTAAGTCCCCATTAAGAACTTTCTTTTTAACCCATCATGGCTTTTTTAAAGGGTCTTTCTTTTAACGTGCACAGAGCCAGCTGAGAAGGATGACTGTTTTTAACATTTTAGCAGCTTTTTATGTGACTGTTTTATTACTGCAAGAGTGTGCCATTCCACACATGGGTAATTATGAGAACTGTGCCAAAGACTGGACTTTTGGACCATCTTTGTGGTCTGGCTCAAATAAAAACAGATGTGCCATATTGTTCAAGGGGCTTTTACCAAGAAGGGCTTTATTTGTATCTGTTTTTAGGGATGGTGTTTTGTAGAATCTTTTAAATGTTTAGGCTTCAACAGAACCAAAAGAACATATTGAACTGCTTGAGACTTTGAACATTTTTATGGCAAGTTTTAAACCAATAGTTTTAGCTGGTGATTTTAACTGTGTTCTAAATCAGACTACACCAGATATGGTCTAGGTACAAGGTATGCTGACAGATCAGCTGCCAATCTTTTAAGGAATATATATATAGCAAAGAAATCCGCACTCATAGGTCTATTCAACGTTTCAACGTCGAGCCGTCATCAGGAAGGGCTCGACGGCTCGAGTCTAAGAGCCGAAACATTGAATAAACCCATTTTTTATTCACAAAAGACCTATGAGTGCGGATTTCTTTGCTCTATAGACTTTGATATATGTTCCAGCACCTAGGCATTTCCATTGTTTTCTGAGTGCACCTATCCAGTAGTTTGTTGTATGTATGTATATACATATATATACACTTATACTGTATATATATATATATATATATATATATATATATATATATATATATGTGTGTGTGTGTGTGTGTGTGTGTGTGTGTGTGTGTGTGTGTATGTATGCATATACATATATATATACACTTATACTGTATATATATATATATATATATATATTTATATATGTGTGTGTGTGTGTGTGTGATTTCAAGTATAAAGATGCTTTTATGTGTTTACACAAAGATGTGCCCATGGCAGTCAGAACCATTTGGAAAATTAACACTTTTGGGTTTTTTTCCAAATCTTTTTCACTGTTAAATTGCATACACAAGGAAAATATCATCAAGTGGTTCATTTAATATGGCCAAGCAAAAGGAGGGAAGGGGTTTCTAGAAACTGAATACCCCCTTGGTCAATAATGAGAATGTTTATGATGATTTTAAGTCTGTTTTTAAAGTATGGCAGAAGGAAAATGGCAGATGTGCACTATACTGATATTTTAATACAGTGGGAAATTGTTAAAGAATCAAATGGTATTTTATCAAACTTGGGGTACAAAATGCAAAGGAAAAGAGAGAATAATATGACAGGCTGAAAACTCAATTTCTATTTTTTTTAAATATACTGGTTGCAATGTTGATAACGAAATCTCTATTGTCAAGCAAAGTATTAAAAATTCTCTAGAGGAAAAGGCAAAGAATGTGATTTTTAAGACCAAAATCTAGCCAGTTAGTCTGAAATCAGTGGTAGGAAAACTTTTTGCAAGGGGTCTTAAGGGATAAGATACTTCACTGCAAATCATAATACTATGGGGCAGATGTATTAAGGGTCGAATATCGAGGGTTAATTAACCCTCCATATTCGACTGGCGAATTAAAATCCTTCGACATCGAAGTTGAAGGATTTTGCGCAATTCGTTCGATCAAACGATCGAAGGAATAATCGTTCAATCGAACTATTAAATCCTTAGAATCGAACGATTCGAAGGATTTTAATCCATCGATCGAAGGATTATCCTTCGATCAGAAAAAACTTGGAAAGCCTATGGGGACCTTCCCCATAGGCTAACATTGACTTCGGTAGCTTTTAGGTGGCGAACTAGGGGGTCAAAGTTTTTTCTTAAAGAGACAGTACCTCGACTATCGAATGGTCGAATAGTCGAATAGTCGAACAATTTTTAGTTCGAATCGTTCGATTCGAAGTCGAAGTCATAGTCAAAGGTCGAAGTAGCCAATTCGATGGTCGAAGTAGCCAAAAAATACTTCGAAATTCAAAGTATTTTTTATTCTATTCCTTCACTCGAACTTAGTGAATGGGCCCCTATGAGTTTGTGCCAGCATGGTTTTATGCATAATAGATCTTGCCAGACTAATTTCATTTCTTTCATTTATGAGAAGGTGAGACATAGTATTTGTGCCTGGCTAGAAAACTGGCTAAAAGATAGACTAAAAAGAGAGGTGTTAAATGAAACATTTTCTAATTGGACCAGTGTTGTTACTGGAGTACCACATGGCTCTGTTCTTTTGTTTTTTTAAGTTGTTTATTAATGTTTCTAATTTTGCTGATGATACAAATTTATGCATAACTATAGATTCCATGCAGGATGCAAACTGGAAAACTGGGCAGCAAACTGGAAAAAGAGGTTCAATGTTGATAAATGCAAGGTTATGCACTTTGGCAAAAATAATATTATTATAAGTTGTACACTAAATGGCAGTGTGTTGGGAGTTTCCATAAATGAAAAGGATCTAGCAGTTTTTGTAGATAAGTTGTCTGATTCCAGGCAGTGTCATTCTGTGGCCACTAAAGCAAACAATGAACTGTCTTGCATAAAAAGGGCATAAACTCAAGGGATGAAAACATAATTATGCTTCTTTATAGGTCCCTGGTAAGGCCTCATCTGGAGTATGTGGTGCAGTCCTTAGGGAGGGATTTACAGAAAAAAAGAGAGTGCAGAGACATTCAACTAAACTTGTTAGAGGGTTGAACGGCTTAAATTATGAGAGATGAAAACATAATTATGCTTCTTTATAGGTCCCTGGTAAGGCCTCACCTGGAGTATGTGGTGCAGTCCTTAGGGAGGGATATACAGTAAAAGAGAGTGCAGAGACGTTCAACTAAACTTGTTAGAGGGTTGAACGGCTTAAATTATGAGGGTAGACTGTCAAGGTTGGGGTTGTTTTCTCTTGAAAAAAGATGCTTGCGAAGGGACATGATTACACTTTACAAGTACATTAGAGGAAATTATAGACAAATATCAGGGGATCTTTTTAGACCATAGAGGAGGATCACCACACCAGAAGCCACCCCTTCAGCCTAGAGGAAAAGAACTTTCATTTAAAGCAGCGTAGGTGGTTCTTCAAAGTGAGGGCAGTGAGGTTGTGGAATGCTGTACCGGATGTTGTTGTGATGGCTGTTAATGCTTTTAAAAGTGACTTGGATGATTTCACTGAGAAGCATAATATCCAAGGCTATTGTGATACTAAAATCTACAGTTAGTATTGATATATATAGTTTATGTGAGTGTTTAGAGATGTTAGTGTGCGTATGAATGGATGCTGGATTTCATTTGGAGGGGTTAAGCACAAAACAAAAACTGTGATACCGTGTTAGCCAGTAGCAAAAATAACAAATAAAAAAACAAGTACAAAAAGTATTGTAGAAGTGATACCTATATTGGCTAACAATAAAAATACATTGCAAGCTTTCGGAGCACCAAGGCCCCTTCTTCAGGCAAAATACAAATGAAAGCTAGAAAGGCACAGCAAATATTCTGTTAGATCAGTGAAAGGTATTCATGGGCAATAAATTAGGAAGTTACAGATAGAGATCAAATGTAGAGATATACAATGAATTAGGGTGGGTTGTAAATAGTCCAGGAGTCTGGATTCAGTCAGGTCACATAGTTTGACATGAAACCTGACCCTAAATTAAGGCCCTGTCTTAATGTGTTTAATAACTCCATACATTTGAACAATACTTCACTTCTACAATACTTTTTGTATTTGTTTTTTATTTGTTCTTTGGAGGGGTTGAACTTGATGGACATATTTTTTCAACCTGATTTAACTATTTAACTATGTTTAAGAAAATGAAAAATGTACCAGATCCTTTTTTTTTTTTTTTTTAGAAAAGTTGAAGTTTTTAGTTTATATCAAAGTTTATATGATAATACGAATATTGATAATGATTTTATGAAAGATTGATCTTAATGATATCACTCTTGTTTTAAATTATGATGTGGTAGCATTAATGATTTTATTACAGAGAAAGAGCTCATTGACACCATACAGCGTTTTAAAAGAAAGCTCCTGGACTAGATTGGTTACCCATTGAATTTTATGTGAGATTCTGGGATATTTTAAAGAATGATCTTTTATGTCTTTTTAAGTGTTTTATGATAAAAAGCTGCCAGCCTCCTGGAAAAAAATGGGTAATTTCTATACTCACCAAGGAAGGCAATAAGTCTGACCTTAAAAACTGGAGGCCTATAACTTTGCTGAACACTGATTATTTGGCCAAGTTATACATCAAGTTTATGGTATCCCTGGGTGCACAATCCACCAAATAACTAATATTATAAGAGACAGCATTAGGTATGTTAAAGACCGTAGGTAGCAGCTGGCAATTTTATCACTTGATTTTGAAAAGGCTTTTGACCGCATCTCCCATGCATATATTTTTATAATGTTTTAAACAAAATGGCTATCCCTGAAGGTTTTTTATTATCATCCTTAAGAGCCTTTTATACCAACTGTACTAGCCAGAATTTCGTAAATGGTTAAAAAGAATTTTTATTATGAAACCTACTGAGAAAGGTTGTAAAGGACGGTAGACATTTATATACAAGGTATTTGGGTTTTATGTCGTAACAATTATCATTCTGTTAACTACTGGTCCTTTTTTATTAAATAGTCTGCAGGGTTTATTTTTAAGAAACATGCATCACAGGCCCATTTTATGGTTTTATGGATAATTATAAATTGTTTACAATACGCTCTTTTGAAACCAGAAACATGATGCATTACAATTCAGAGGAGATTTATCACATGATTGTATAGCCCTGGCCTCAGCATGATGCATTTGTATTTTTTAAGTGACAAAAAGGAAGGAACAAAGCATGTACTTTTATGGTGCCAAAGTAAATGGTCACAAATTTTAAAATAATACTATACTAGAGGGAATACATAGGGTTGCTGCCTGGCCTGTATTTAAACATCCTTGAAGTAAAAATTATGCATGATGTCAATCTTAGTAGAGAATAAGATAAAAAAAAATAGGAAGGTGGGTAGTTTTTGGCAACCCTAGGACAGCTTAACCATGGCTTCCACTGTACTGTAATCTCTTCCAGAGATATAGTCGTGCCCAAGGACACAGGTGCAGTTCTGCAGTTAGAAAGTCAGTTTGGGGGCCTCCAGTTCACCTTAAAACACTGGAAACACATGGAGAAGCAAGATCATAGGAAACTGCTTATCAATCGAATCCAATTCATTTCCATGCAGGATGTTGTGACTTTGACTAAACTGGAAAACTGGGCAG
This sequence comes from Xenopus laevis, assembly GCF_017654675.1. Classification (NCBI taxonomy): domain Eukaryota; kingdom Metazoa; phylum Chordata; class Amphibia; order Anura; family Pipidae; genus Xenopus; species Xenopus laevis. Next base: position 62,472,411 of record NC_054382.1, read on the forward strand.
CAAACTGGAAAACTAGGTTGATAAATGCAAGGTTATGCACTTTGGTAAAAATAATATAAATTCAAGTAATACACTGAATGGCAGTGTGTTGGGAGTTTCAGTTAGCTACGGTTAGGACTAGCTATACTTTTTGGCACAGCTTTCTCATGTATGTATTGCTCCATGAGCAAACTGGTACAAAATAAAGGCAGTTTTTCTTTCTAAACATCAAAAATTGCATTCAGCAGTAGTATCAGTTCAATAATAACAACAAAACAGCAGAATTACAGACCTTCCTGTGAGTGTCTGTGGGGCAAATTCACTAAGATGCGAGGTTGCGCCAGGCGCAACTTCGCCGCACTTCGCCAGGCGTAGTTTCGCCAGGGCTTCGCAAATTCACTAAAATCCGAAGTTGCGCACAGGGGTAGCGTAAGGTTGCGGAGTTGCGCTAGCATTGTTTCGCTATATAAAGCAAAGTTGCGCTAGCGAAGGCTAATTTGCATACGGCGCGAAATTCAAATTTCAATGGAGGAACACGTATCTGCACTACAAATGCCTAGAAAACCTTCAAATCTGCAAATAAAAATTTTATTTTGCCCTACACATGTGCCCACTGTCTAGGTAAGTTGCCATGAGTCAGGAAATGTAGGGGGGAGGAAGGGGAGCCCCAAAAAATTTTCTATCATATTTCAGCCTATCAGCCATCATGTAGAAAACACGCCAGCGTTTTTTGGGACTTAGAATTAGAAAAAATTTTGACTTTTTTTTAAACAATCCCTATCTACTCTATTGCGCTTCGCCAGTCTAGCATAAAAGGTAGCGTTCACTACACTGCACAAGTTAGTGAATTTGCATAGTTTCGTCGCTAGCGAAGATTCGCCTGGCGTAAGGTTGCGAAGTAACACTAGCAAAACTACGCCAGCGTTCGTTAGTGAATTTGCGCAGTAGCGAAAATGCCAAACGCTAGCGAATTCACGCTAGCGTTCGGCGCTTCGCGCCTTAGTGAATTTGCCCCTGTGTGTGTACAGGTACATAGGATCCTTAATGTCAGGATCCCAGACCCTCTCTATGTGTCTCTCCCAGTCAGAGATCCTGAGAGACTGACCAGTCTGGGTTTAAGGGCTCCTAATTAGCCACCTGAGGCTGATCAGACCCAGCTGTTTGGCTTCTAGCGCCTCACTCTGCTATATACTTCCCCTGTTTGCTGCAGGCCTTGACTTACGCGGCTAAAGCCCGACTCTCCAACCCTAGTCTAGAAAGGAAATCTGCATTTTGATTTTCCTTTCCAGGCCTGTGTTTGAACTTAAAGGAAAAGGGTTGGAGAGCTTATGCATTTCCCCCACTTCCTTCCTCACCAGACTTTTCCTACTGTTAGGGAAGTGATAAGGGGGAGACCCCCTTTCCAGCCCTGGATCTGTTTTCTCCCTAAGTGTGGGCTGCTGATCCTTAGGTACCTGAGGACTTCAGGTACCCTTCAACACTCAGGAATCCCCTTTCCGTACGGGGGACTGTGCAGCCAGGGTTGGACTGGGGGGCTTCTGTCCACCGGGGCTTCTGTCCCAGAGCCCCCCTCCGGCCTCCCCCCCTAAGCAGGCACGCCGTGTGTGTGCGCATACACGCACAATGTTTTTGCCGCAACCACCTGACAAAAGAGGTCGCAACACAAAGAAACTTATTCCAACGAATTTTGGATCTGGGCTGGCAAGGTCCGCAAGAGCCGGAGGCCCACTAGGTTTTTTCCCGGTGTCCTGCCGGCCCAGTCCGACCTTGTGCGCGGCACTTTGAGGGAAGAGCTGTTCCTGGAGAGTGGACGCTGGCTCTGTGAATGACTGTTCCCGAACTTTCCCCAGACCAAGTACCTCTTCTGACAACAGGTAATTTTCCACTAACTGTACAGCTAGCAGGAGGGTAATTAGAGTTGCCACCTGGCCGGTATTTAACCGGCCTAGCCGGTAAAAATGATGTTTGATCCCAATGTTATTAATAGGGAAGAATTATAAATATATAGGAAGGCTGGTATTTTTTTCCAGAAAAGGTGGCAACCCTAAGGGTAATAGCTTGGTTCCTTTGGACGCAGTGGTATACCTCAATAGGCAGGACAAGCAGAAACTGTTCCAGAACAACAGTCTCTATTACCTGATCTGCAGTCTTTCCTGCAGGCTGTATTCACCTGGTGCAAAAGTCAATCAGTCGCTGGGCTAAAACTTTGGGCCTGACCTGTGTGGAATATGGATCACTGGCAGTATACCTCTGGTGTAAGACCCAGTCTGTCCATGATGGCAGACTTTACTTTTTGGTAGACACTACTAGCCTTGTAACTGTCCGTAGGAAGATTTTCTGTAAGCTGACTGTGCTTCACCAGTCAGCAGTGGAGCCAGTAAAATGACCCACTGGTCCTCAGGCCATTTTTGGGCACTGCCCTTTCATAACCCACTTCTAACTCCTCATCTTACAAATGGGGCATACTTTTACTTATCTCAGGAAAGCAAGATATACTTACACATGTATGGGTATCATTGTTAATGGTGTTTAAATACGCAAGATTATGCATACCTTTTAGTACTTTGCACTTGTGTTTATAAAGGAGCCTGAATATGCCAGATACAGTATTATTCAGTGAATTCAATACGTGAACATTTTTTCAGTAGCCAAATTACTTATAATGGAGCCAATTGCTGTAAGGCAGCAAAAGTCCATTTTCTGCCCATACAATCTTGACTGTTTAACAGAGTGCTTATGCCTTAAATTCTTAATATTGTTCACTGGAAGCAGTAAGTTAAATAGCTAGGATCCACCATTCTCCATTTTACCAGTCAGACACAAATCAGCTTAGACAGGAGGAAGAGGAGAAACAAGGAGCTGTTATTGGATTTTGACAATAAAAATGCAATAACATTTTTCATTAATTGTGACCTCATTTTTTCAAAATGCTTACACCCTAAGCAGTAGCATCTGCTTCCTACCCCTAGATTTGGCCCTGACACACCCTACTACACAGGATACAATTGTAAAAGATAATAATACTGAAAAATAGTTCACATTGCTGGTATCAAGATAGAACTGGTGAGATTATAAACTGAACATGTTTAAAGAAAAAAAAAACTAAAGCAGCCCACTTTTAAAGCAAATTAAAGCAATAGTCAATGGGGAAAATGAAATAAAATTCACAAACAGCAAAACTTTGAGAATAAAAATTCGCCTGTCGCAATTTAATATTCTTCATTCATTTATTTCATTCATTCAGTCTTTCATTCTTTCTTTTATTGCATTGCGAACCTTAATTACGCATTGCAAACCTTTAACACCTGCTTGGCAGTTTAGTTAAATATTTTGTCGCAAAAAAATGTTTTGCGATTGCACAATTTTATTACATACTCTGCACACTATCGCAAACTAAAATTTGCAACCGCTATCTTACTGTCATGTGAGGGGCAAAGTGTTCATAAAGGCAACCTTTTTCACTTTGCGAACATTTATTCGCATTGAAAAATGAATTCTCTAATGATTTTTGCGCTAGCGACCAATATTACAATATTACATTCCCCCCCAATATGTCTTGCTCTAAACTGCATACTGTGGGACTCTGGGATGTATTACGAAACCATAGAGGCAACATTATACATACAAGGCCAAGGGAAAAGATTAATCAATTTCTGCAGGAAACTATTGTCAAGTTTATGCAGTGAAATAAAATCAAGATTCAAATTAACAGAAAAGGAAAATCAGACTGTAAAATAACTCTTAGAAAAACTTGGACAAATAGTTTTTCCAGTAATATTATAGCAAATGCTTTCTTTATTATAAAATATTAATTTCCTGTACAGTATATGTATTTTTAAGTACATATTAGAGAATCAAAGCTGCATAGTCATTTGGAGAATAAAATTGCATTGTACTTCTGGATGATACTCAGGTCTGGCCTCCACTCTCTGCAGCCAGCCACATGCTTACCCCTAACTGAACTCAATATTAGAATGTCCCATGATAGACCCAAAAGCTACTGCACTGAGTTAGTGTGAGCATATCTAAATCTATGCAATCAGCAGCATAAATGGTAGATCAAGCATGTGCAGTCTTGGTTTGTTACCTTACTATTTAGTCAGCGGGTTGAAAAAAGATCGTCCATCAAGTTCAACCCCTCCAAATGAAACCCAGCATCCATACACACACCCCTCCATAACCCGGTGACCTTAAAGATCTTTTATTTAAAATTTTTGCGCCAGAAGTGGCGTGATGACGTCACACATTTATGCACCAGCATCAAGGCGCCGGTGCCGCTATCCATGTGATGGCTATGGGTGCTGCCATCTTGTATACGGTCCCTAAGAAGACAGGAGCGCCATCCTGACACTGGAGCCCAAAACTGCACTGCATACTCCAGTGACCTATAAAGAGGCTTAATTATGTTTTCATCCCTTGAGTGTATGCCCTTTTTTATGCAAGACAGTACTTTATTTGCTTTAGTGGCCACTGCCCAGAATTAGACAACTTGTTATCTACAAAAACACCTAAAGGGTATATTTATCAAAGAGTGACGTTAATAGTGAAGTTCCGCCACTAGAGTGAAATTCCGCCACTCTCCATTCATTTCTATGGGATTTTTATAGGCGTATTTATCAAAGGGTGAACTTTCACTTTCACCCATTGATAAATACACCTTTCAAAATCCCATAGAAATGAATTGAGAGCTGCGGAATTTCACTCTAGTGGCAGAACTTCACTCTTTGATAAATTTACCCCCTAGATCCTTCTCAGTTATGGAAACTCCCAACACACTGCCATTTAGTGTATAACTTGTATTTATATTATTTATGCCAACGTGCATAATCTTGCATTTATCAACATTGAACTTCATTTTCCAGAATGCTGCCCAGTTTTCCAACTTAGTCAAATCAGTCTCAAAGTGGCAGCATCCTGCATGGAGCCGATAGTTCTGCACAATTTTGTATCATCAGCAAAAATAGAAATAGTACTTTGAATGCCCACCTCCAGGTCAAAAAATCTGTATAATAAAAGTCCTTTTCAAATTAAACATGAAATCCAATTTCTATTTTTTATTAAAGCATTCATAGCTGCTGTAAGCTCATTTAAAAATCTCAGATGTCAATCAAATATTGTCTGCCCCTCCTCTATGCCATGGGCATAGAGGCGGGGCAGACAATTACTTTCACTTTCCTTTCAGCACTTCCTAAATGTCACTGCTCTCCACATATTCCCCCTTTCTCTTTACCATTTAATTGTGTAGCCAGGGCATGGGAATGGACATCGGGTCCCCCATTCTGGTGCACAAACAAGATTCTGAGATGATGCAAAGCTTTCCTTAAAAACAGTGTCCTCAAAATGGCTGCTGCCTGCTTGCTATCATTTTGAATTCCCAGACTGAAGGAAACAAGATTCAAATAATTTATACAGTGTAATTAAAGTTCATTTTGCTTGACTAATGTGATAAAATAGGATTTTGAATAATTTTTTTGGGTGACGGGTCCCCTTTAATAAACAAGTTAAAAAGCAAAGGACCAAGTACAGAGACCTGCGGAACTCCGCTAAAAACACTGGCCCAATTAGAAAATGTCCCATTTACCACCGCACTTTTTTATTTTAGCTAGTTCTCTATCCAGGTACAAATACTATGTTCCAAGCCAACATTCTTTAATTCAACTGGTGGTTGCTGTCACGATTATACCTTCAGTGGTCAATCAAATTACCAACACTGCTGTGACAACCTCAAAGACAGATCACAAAAGGTGGACATACTGTATTCTAATGCTCTTTAGAATTTTGTCTATTTGGGTCAGAATTTGGCTTTGTGAGTGTTTAAAGTTACCACCATTGTTTCTTGCCTGGATGTTTTTTCAGTATATAGGACCTCCTCCTGTATCATTTATATTTATGTTATTCCACTCTCATACTGCAGGAGACAAATAGCGTTGCCTAACAAAACAATTACAGTTAGATCAAAGTTAAGCTGATCCAGCAATCACTGATTTTTTTTCCATACAATTCAGAACTTTTTTTGTGTTTTTGTATTTTTATCAGCTATGATAAAATCAGTATTTTTATCAGCTATGACACTATTAGTTAATATGTGCCAATACGCTTGGGCCAACTAAACTTATTGTACCACAACTGGCCAACCAGAATTAGAAATTGCCAACCAATGTTTAGATATGGCACTTGTATAGGGTAATTGGCCAGCCTGAGGCCTTATATAAGGCTATGACTGATTAGCATTTTCAACACATGGTTGTAAAAGAGGGGCACTTAATAGGTTTTGCTGTTGATGTATGCCACATTGATGCTTCTGTATGAAAATCAGATCTACCTGTAGTAATATTCAACCCCTCTTTCCATTTGTAGCTTAGTCAGATATCCAGAAAGATATTTGTGGACATTGATTGTTCACGTTCTCCACTCAATATTGATAATAACTGAAATATATATCAGCTACTTCTTATGGTTTGTTGAGGAAATAGTGCTTTTTAGTGTACATAGGAGAAAGTATTGCAAAAGATTGCAGACATCTATGCCTTCCAGACCAGTGATATGAGGGAACCTTATCTGCATTTACTTTCTTTGCCAAGATGAAATTAAATATTATCCTTAGACTCATATTTAAAAAGTTTTTTTGTATGGCTTTACATTGCCAAATAGATTGGGCCTTCCTTCCTGGACCTTTACAGAAATGAAATGCAGAATACAATTTTGTCAAAGGACAATATGTTCCATGGTGTGTTCTGTATAACAGAATATTATCTGCAATCTCAGGAAACACTCTTAATATATTCCTCTTTTGTTATCTTCAAGCTTTAGCTGCTTTTTAATATAGTAATCTGATGCTCCTTATGTATTGTTCTATGAATGGAGATAGAGGAAGTCTCTTTTAATATCCTGTTTCTTATTCTTTGTCCTGAAATCCAACAAAGATTCTGTTGCCAGCATATAGGTATTATTCAATCTTTTTCAAAGGTCAAATTGATATTAAAGTATTTTGCTGCTGTTTATTTATTGTTTTTGTGCATAATGCTTTGCATCATAAATATATGTTTTCACAGCAGCTATGTTTCAGCTGTATCAGCAAATATATCCTTTATCAGAAGCTCCACAACTAAGTTCATATGCATTAGAAAAGACATACAATAAGGGGTAATCTGATCTCTTACTCTGCAGGGTCTATTAATCACAGAAATAACTTGTGTGAGGTGCAGTCAGAGGGTGTCACTCTTACAGAAGAGACAAAAAGGTGAACACATTCAACAATACATTACATTTTAAAGCCAAACATCTGGTTTTAAATGTACAGTAAAAAGTTGCAAAAAGGAAGGGGAACACATTGATTTGCAGTAATAAAAAAGAAATGCTGCTTGGACATAAAATGGCAGATTATCTTGGATCCACCATGGTCATTAGCACTTGATTTTGCCACATTTTTGATTGGTTCCAGGCTGTAGGAACCAACACGTGTAACATTGGAAAAATAGTTGAAAACTATATAATAAAAAACTGCCTATGTGCCAAACACTTCCTGTGTTCCATATCCCTTTCTACTGTATGTGTCTGTTAAATTCCTACAATTCTTACATCTGTTCTGCAGACAATTCTGTCAACAAATCATACAGAGATGCCCCAAATAATATAATCATTATCATTGATTTAGGTTCAAGTTGTGCAGTATTTTATAACAATTATAATAATAATATAGCATTGGACTATGAAAATTAAATGAGAATTATAGTACTTTACATGCAAAGTAGTTTTTAAGGTATATTTTAGAATATTGGGATTTTTCATTCAAGTACAAATTGTGGTTCTATTGCACAAAAAACTAGGTAAAATATACAAAAGTGAAAAAAGAAAAAAATGCTATAAGAAGCTGTTAATCAAACTGTAGACTGGAAGAAACCTTGAATGGAGTGATAGAGGGAGGTTTAGAAATTTCTTGGCTACCATACAATATCATCTTTGTATTAATTGAGGCTGTGAATGGCTTCACTAACTTAATGTCTTATGCAACATTATTTTCTTAAGATAAGAAAACCACTTACATTGTTCAATACTGTTTGTATATATTTCATGTTTAAAGTAAAATACACTGTTTTTCTTTATTGTCACTTAGATGTAAAGCATCATTTTTGCATATAAAGCTTCTCATGATAATTTTAGGTTGGGATTTTTGTGAATTTTTCCTAATTATAAGGAACATTCACATTGTGCAAGTCACATAGCTCTCATTCCTATACTAAATTCACGGCTTGTTCTGTGCTACTATAGCTGTTGCTGCCTGGATGTTGACTGATCTTGCCTATTGCATGGCGTTGCAAGGATGCTACTTGAAATTACATCTTTCCTAGCTCTTATCTTGTACAGAGACTTAACACAACATCACAGCCCCCTCCACCCAGAAAATATTTGTGCAACCATATTACATGTATGCATGTATTGTCATATCACTGATCTGAACATTACTCTATTGCTTGACTCATCCTTAAAGGAGAACTAAACCATAAAAATAAATAGGGCTAAACTTACTGCACCAACTTAAAGTTTCAGCTTGTCAATAGCAGCAATGATCCAAAAACGTCAAACTTGTCACAGGGGGTCTGCGACGCTCACATGCTCAGTGGGCTCTGATGTTGAAAAGCTAAGATTAGGGGTCTGTGCAAATTATGAAGCAGGAAATGAGGTTGGCCTGTAGTATAAACTGATGCTACAAGGCGGATTATTCAATTCTGATGCTAGTTACACTGGTTTCTGTGCTGCCATGTAGTAATTATCTGTATTAATTACTAATCCGCTTTATATAGTGACATTTATATTCTATGTGTACATTCGGTCCCTAAGGTCTTTAAATGACAGCAACACAGAGCATGTGCAGTGAATCAGTAGAAAAGAAGATGGGGAGCTACTGGGGCATCTTCGGAGGCACACATCTCTCTGGTGTTTCAGTCTGGTAGCTCAGTAATCCAGGTGCAGATTCTGAACTGTTACAATTTTAAACATTTAGGGGCAGATTTAAAAATTCAAATTTTAGAATTAGAATTTCACATTTTCAAGTTTTTTAATGGCCAAAACTGTCAAATTAAACTGGGGAATTGTTAACATTCAATTCAAGTTTTTTTTAAAATTTGAATTTGATTTTTGAAATTTATCATACACTGGCCCTTTAAGAATTCAAATTGGCCTATTCGGCAAACCTGCCAGATTGCTGTTTTAGGCTATGGAAGATGTTCTGGAATCAATTTGGAGCTGTTTGCAGCCTTTCTGACATTCAAGTTTTTTGGAGAAAAATTCTTTAAAAATTCTAATCGGATTTGATTCAAATTTGTTGGTCAATCCTATCCACCCTATAAGACCCTCTGCTTCCATGAACAAATCAAAGACAAGCAGGATATCAAAATAATACAGTAATTTAGGAATAAAAAACACAACTACTAATATATCATTGCCTTTATCTATAAATCTGACATGGATTTTGTGCCCTTAATTTTGCTGAAACAAATAAAATAAAAAATAAAATAACAAAGCCAGAAAAATAGAATGCTACAGTTACAGAGTGTTGTTCATTTTACTCAAGTCCCTGGGCAGAATACAAAGCATGATGCTGATCGCACATTGTTGGAGACAAAACAAAGTAGGACATAGAGAGTGTTTCTTTTTATCCGGAATCACAGAAGCGGAACAAACTGTATGCAAATGGGATTTTACCATGATGCTTATATACTGCTTGGTTTTTAATTCTGGCTTTGTGTGACAAATATATTTGAAAAGAGATCCTTCTGTATCTGTTAAATGCACACAAATGGAACCATGAAATAACTTTAAAAATAAATGAAGCCTAGACAATTCCTTTTATGGTAATGTAAATATCGGTCTAGGATTTTTAGGCAGCGAGACAATTCTGGGAAAAAAAAGATAAGTTCACTTATATCTGGGATCTTCAACTTTTGTTGAACTGCAAATTCAAGCACCTTTGTCACCAATATGATCCTAAAAGTAAAAGCTATTTTTGTATTTCTTCTGAAGAGTCCACATAAAACAGTTGTTTTGGAGAACATTGCATCGTTCCTTTAATCTGGTTAGCTAGTATGCTGCATCAGATGCCATGCCATCTACAGCTGGGGCTTTTTAGACTTTCTGGTCAATGTCTTCATTAGTAGCAACACTTATAACACTGCATTTCAATGAATATCCAAAACAAGAGTTCACCTTAAAATCTTACCCTACTATGCTTATGAACGGATACGGATACCCCCTTACTCTGGATAAGGTACTTGCCAGGTATGAGCTCCATAATTTTGTGAAAATGTGTGTATATTACATGTTATACATCAATTTGTATGAACCCATATCCCTAGGGTAAGTCTTTCCCCTTAGAAAGCACTGATAAAGTACCATCTGGAATGTGCCGTGCAATTAAGATCCGCATTTTAAAGGAAAACTATACCCCCAAAATGAATACTTAAGCAACAGATAGTTTATATCAAATTGAATGACATATTAAAGAATCTTACCAAACTGGAATATATATTTACATAAATATTGCCCTTTTACATCTCTTGCCTTGAGTCACCATTTCGTGACTCTATCTGTGCTGCCTCAGAGATCACCTGACCAGAAATACTACAACACTAACTGTAACAGGAAGAAGTGAGGAAGCAAAAGGCAGAACTCTGTCTGTTAATTGGCTCATGTGACCTTACATGTGGTTTGTATGTGTGCACAGTGAATCTTACGATCTCAGGGGGCGGCCCTTATTTTTTAAAATGGCAATTTTCTATTTATGATTACCCAATGGCACATACTACTAAAAAAGTATATTATTATGATAATGGTTCATTTACATGATGCAGGGTTTTACACATGAGCTGTTTTACTCAGTATCTTTTCATAGAGACCTACATTGTTTGGGGGGTATAGTTTTCCTTTAAAAAGGGATGTCCACCTTTAAATTAACTTTTGGCATGATGTAGAAAGTGATAATTTATGACAATTTGCAATTGGTTTTCATTTTTAATATTTGTGGGTTTTGGGTTATTTATCTTTTTTTCAGCAGCTCTCCAGTTCACAAATTCAGCCAGCTCTCTGGTTGCTATGTGCAATTTACCATAGCAGCCAGGCATTGATTTTGAGGGCCTGAACAGAAATATGAGTAATACAAAGTAACAATAACAATAAAAATTGTAGCCTTACAGAACACTTGGTTTATACATGTCAAGGTCAGTGACCCTCATTTGGTTTGAAAGCTGGAAATAAGTAATTCAAAAACAATGAAAAAATTATTATAGATTTTTTATTCCTTCTTTTCAGCCCCTCTACTGGTAAAAAGACAGCAACAAAACACAAAAAAATGTACTAACAATCATTTCTCTCTCTTATGTTCCATCTAGGAGAATGGGACCAAGATAGATGTCTCACTGGCCTCAGCAAAAATAACTACAGTGTGTTGGTCACCTCCAGCAAACTTTTGCTGCAATGTGAGGAATCCAGAAAAGAGAGCTGCATTGTGTAATTTTGGCCAAGTGTTGCACTGTGTCAGCTTCTGGCACAGAAAGGAAAGCAATGTGTGAGAGCATGAAGAATGTAGGAGATATGAATTGTTTTCTTCTTTTCCTCATTGTTTATGTCAAGCCAATTGCTTTTTTCTTTTTTAAATTTGAATCATTTTATGATGAGCAAATTTAAACATAAATTTACAATATTTTTTTCACAATTAAACAAAGATGTGAAGTGCACTGATCCATAGCAATAGCAATGTTTTTTTCAACTGCTATCAAGGACTGTTACACAGTGTTTTGACATGGTTGGGGAAGAGTTCCATAGCCTTTAAGAGGAAGGATTTTTTTGCCTTCTTGTGGTAAAGAGGGCAAAAGGGGGCTTTTTTAGCCATATTCTGGATCAACAGAAATTGACAGAACAGGGGAACTGACTATGTTTTTCCACAGGAGTTTAAATATGCCTCTCTTTAAAGAATACATTTTAAAAAATGTTTCTGCTTAAATATGTACTACACAAAAAACCTGTTGCAGGTTAGTCCAGCAAACAGAAAATAAAAAATACAGGTAAATATGGTTTCTTTATACAAAAACTTTTCAACTTTATACTTTATGTACCAGAAAAATTTAGCAATTTTTAGTGCACTTTAATATATTTTTCAGGACAACCTTAACTTTTCAAGGTTTTTGTGCAGAACAGCTTTTGTAGCAAGATAAAGGCTTTTTAATACTGAAAAGGAAAAAGAAAAATATGCATTTTTCCATATAGAGATATATATGGATATGAAGCATATTTATTTACAAATGCATGGAGTCAGGAAGAATTTTTTTCCCCTTCTGAGGCAAATTGGAGAGGCTTCAGAAGGGTTTTTTTTGCCTTCCCCTGGATCATCTAGCAGTTAGGCAAGATATATATATATATATATATAGACTTGCTAGATTAAGTCCGAAATATGTAACTGTTGCAAACTGTTTTAAAAGCAAAAAGCATTGTTCCAGAAACTTGCATTAAATTGAACGGCAAAGTCCTTTAACAGCAGCAGGGACTTTCCCAATGCTTGTCCGCCATTTTATCTTCAGCGTGTGGTGTGACGTCATTGCGTTGGCAGGAAATTAAAATATTTAAAGACCTTATTCTCATCTCCCAATGTAGGTCTATTTCCTGGGTGTACTTCTACTCTGATTAACTATTTTTTTACCCTTGCCTGTCACTGAGTTCTGCTAATTTGCAGAATTTCACCTCAACCACATATCATTCGGTATTAGTTTACTATAACACCATAAATATGAATACCAGGGGTACTGACCAGCTTGATGCCCAGTATGCATAGGATTATTGTGAGGGTTCACCCTGGTGGTCTAGTGGGCCAACGGGGATGCCCGCCGCGCTCTTAGCAGGGATGCCCGCCACACTGGTCTCTCTTCCCTCAGGTGCCAGTTCCTCAGGGCGCGTGCAGTGCCTCTGTGAGATTTAAAGGTGCATTCGCGCTGGTGTGATTAATTTTTTGTATGTTGCCTTCGCAGTAAGGTTTAATATTCCTCTAACTCATTTAAGTCCTCCCATGAGAATCTTAGCCATTGACAAAGAACCTTTGGGGTCAGGTAACCAAAAAGACTCCGGTCTTATCCATGTAACAACTTGCACTCTGAGGAATTATCCTTCTATGTTATTAAGGGTTCTTCTTCTTCTCCTCTAATTTTAGGTTTACCTTGGTTACGGGTACATAACCCACATTTTGATTGGGTAACTGGGGAGATTCATCAATGGGGTCAAAAATGTAAGGGCTCTTGCATAAGTGTTCCTCAATTGGTGGCAGTCACATCTCTAGAGGGTTTACCCGTGGCTTATGCTGATTTCTCTGTCGTGTTTTCTAAAAAAGCCGAAGAAACTTTACCCCCACATAGGCATTATGACTGCTCAATTGACCTCATTCCTGAGTCTATTCCCCCTAGAGGGAGAACTTATCCTCTTTTTTTTGCCCGAAGCCCAAACAATGAAAGAGTACATCAAAGAAAATCTTGAAAGAGGTTTCATTAGGCCCTCTAGTTCTCCTGCTGGTGCTGGGTTTTTTTTCGTGGGCAAGAAGGATGGAGGTCTTCTCCCATGTATCGATTATAGGGGCTTTAATAAAATTACCATCAAAAATCGGTATCCCCTTCCACTGATTTTTGAACTATTTGATCAGGTCAAGAACGCCAATATCTATTCCAAACTTGACCTTAGAGGTGCATATAACCTCATTCGTATCAGGGAAGGGGATGAGTGGAAAACGGCCTTTAACACCAGGGATGGCCACTACGAATATTTAGTTATGCCTTTCAGTCTTTGCAATGCCCCCAAAGTGTTTCAGAAATTTGTCAATGACATCTTCTGGGATCTGCTGGGATTATTCTTAGTGGTATATCTTGATAATATTCTAGTTTTTTCCTCTAACTTCAGTGACCATCAAAGACATGTCCGGGAGGTGTTGTTCAGGTTAAGGAAGAATAATTTATTTGCATAGCTTGAGAAATGCACCTTTGAGGTTTCTTCGGTTCAATTTTTGGGGTTCAATATCTCCGGTAAGGATCTAGAAATGGATCCTGGAAAGGTTAAGGCCATACTGGATTGGGCTCAGCCTCTTTCTTTACGTGCAACCCAAAGGTTCTTAGGTTTTGCTAATTACTATCGTCAATTCATCAAAAACTTCTCTTTGGTGGTGTCTCCAATCACGGATCTAACCAAAAAGGGTGCAGATCCAAGTATGTGGCCTCCCGAGGCAATTCAAGAATTTGTGTCTGCTCCCATTCTCCGTCACCCTGATACCACTCTTCCTTTATATTGTTGAGGTAGATGCCTCAGAGGTTGGGGCAGGGGCAGTCCTTTCTCAAAGGCATCCAATAACCAACAAAGTGCACCCTTGTGCATTCTTCTCTAGAAAATTTTCTCCTGCCGAGGCCAATTATGACATTGGAAATAGAGAATTGTTGGCTATCAAATGGGCCTTTGAGGAATGACGACAATTGTTGGAGGGGGCTAAACATATTATAACGGTCTTTACTGACCACAAAAACCTGTTGTATATCGAGGCTGCTAAGCGGTTGAATCCTAAGCAGGTTAGATGGGCTTTATTTTTAATTTCTCTCTCACATACAGGCCTGGTTCCAAAAACACTAAGGCAGTTGCACTCTCTAGGAGTTTTGAATCTAACCCATCTGAACCTAGTGAGTGTGTTCCCATCATTCCGGGTGAGTTAATCGTGGAAGCGCTGGGATCAGAACTTGCCACACTATTGTCTTCAGTTCAATATTCTGCCCCTGTAGAGACTCCCTTCGGGAGGTTATTTGTACCTGAGGACTTAAGGGAACAGGTTCTGGGTGAGGCTCATAATTCAAAAATGGCATTTCATCCTGGCATTTCTAAGACTGTGTCTTTATTGTCTCGCAATGTGTGGTGGTCTTCTTTTAAACAAGATGTTAATTCTTGCCCTGTCTGTCAGAGGTCAAAGTCTTCTAGGAACCTGTCACAGGGATTGCTAAAACCATTACCTATTCCTGACAGACCCTGGTCCCATCTGTCTATGAATTTTATTGTTGACTTCCCTTCATCTCATGGGAAAAAAGTGATTTGGGTGGTAGTGGATAGATTCAGAAAATGAGTCATTTCATTTCCCTCCCACACCTCCCATCTGCTCAGAATTTGGCTTAGTTATTTATTTCTAATATTTCCAAGTTACATGGTTTTCCGGTCAATATTGTTTCTGATAGGGGTACAGTTTGTTTCTAAATGTTGGCGAGCCTTTTTGCTTACAATAATGCAACTCATGCTTCTACCGGTCAATCTCCATTTTTTATTGTTAATGGTTTACATCCCAAAGCATTTTCTCTGTACCCTCTGTCAATTCTTCTGTCAAACAATTTGCCAAGATCTGGTGCATGACTCTCTTTCTGCAGCTATGGCCGCTCAAAAGAGGGCAGCTGATAGGTCTCGTAGAGAGGCACCCAAATATCAGGTAGGATACTAAGTATGGTTATCCACAAGAAACATCAAACTTAAGGTTCCATCACTCAAGTTGGGGCCCAGGTTTATTCGTCCATATACCATTACTGAAATAATCAATCCTTCATCTGTTCATATCAAACTACCTGATAATTTTAAGATCTCTTATTCTTTTCATGTCTCTCTGTTAAAACCAGCCACACAGGTGCGCCAACAGTCTTTTCTTCCCCCAGTGTTGGTAGAAGGTCAGCCTGTATTCGTAGTCCAAGAACTCCTTGACTCTCGCCTTGTGTAGGGTAAGTAGCAATATCTTGTACAATGGAAGGGTTACGGCCCTGAGGAGAATTTTTGGGTTCCTGTTTGTGATGTAAGGGCTGATCGTCTCAGGAAACAATTTCATCTTAAATTTCCTGAGAAACCTGGGGGTGCAGTGGCCCCTCCTCGAGAGGGGTTAATGTGAGGGTTACTCACCCTGGCGGTCTAGTGGGCCGGCAGGGATGCCGGCCGTGCTCTTGGCAGGGACGCCCGCCATGCCGGTCTCTCTTCCCTCAGGCACTGGTTACTTAGGGCGCACGCGGCGTGCCTCTGTGAGGATTAAAGGCAGTCACGCTGGCGTGATGACGCCAGCGCGCATTGCGCACGAAATTCAAGCACTATATTTAAACCCAGAAAGTCATATAGTTTTGTAAAGTGCATATTTGGACAAATCCAAATGGTTAAACATATCTTTCTTCACCAAACAACTAAGCCACAAAGCTTTGCCAAATTTTTCAGTTTTGATGAAATATCTGAAAATCGCCTCAAAGTTTGCATTTAACAGCACTGTATCTCCCACATGTCATTATATACAGAGATAAAACACTATAAATATCAATGCCAGATGTTCACTGAACAGTTTGATGCCCAGTATGCATAGGATTAGCAAAATAACTGGTATGCAGAGACCTCAAAAATGTTGAGCTTACATATTTTATGACATATTTCTACTACTACTGTAAACATACTGTCTGTTTAATGTGTGGTAAAGCTGCAAAAAAAGCAGACCCAAGAAACTACAAAGCATACAGGCATTTTTATGAAATTTCTGAAAATTGTTTCAAAGCTTGTATTTCATAATTTCATGTTTTCAAGATAATACATCCTATATATGAATGCCAGGGGTCTGAACACTCAGATGCCCAATATGCATTGATTTATCAACTATATGCCATGTAGTGACCCCAAAATGAAAATAGAATGTATGAATTGTCATGACTTGATACTGGCTACTGCAAAATAATCTCACTGTGATTGTGAATGTATATTATGTTTTGTAAGACCCCCTAACAGTACAAAGATCCCAGAAATATAAATCATATATGCTTGGAAAGTATGCATTCTGCTAAATCTAAAATGGATAAAGGTGTATTTCTTCTCCAGACTTCCAAATTGCAAAGCTATGCTAAACATAGTAGTTTATATGACATTTCTAAAACTTGTGTCAAAGCTTACATTACCCCATGTACCAACATAAAACATCCTAAATATAAACACTAGGGGTTTACTGAATAGATTTGCCAAGCTATGTACCATGTAGAGAGTAAGCCTCACAAATGTAAATTATACTTGGTTGACAGTGGCTGCTAAGAAATAAGCACCTGTATAATATTATTTTTCATAAAACCCAAAAAAGGTACAAACAACCCAACACATCATGTATCCTTGGAAAGTATGCATTATGCTGAGTTCAAAATGGGTAAATATGTTTTTTTACATCAAACTACCAAACTGCAAGGCTATACTACACATAACAGTTTTTGTGAAATTTTTCAAAGTCGTCTCGTGCTTGGAGTCAATGCCCATTATGCAAAGGTTTACCAAACTATATGGTGTGTAGATGCCCCATAATGAATATAGTGCACATGAAATTGTCACAGGCAAAATCAGTACTCAAGAAAAATGCAGAATTCAACAGACCATTCTGGGCCTGGTGGCTGATTGGGCTCTGTACTATTTTTAAAAAAGGGCCTCCTTTCCACTGTAACATGAGGCTGATGCTATAATGTGCATCTTATAGATTTTACACTCTCTTCCTGTGGCACTCATTGACAGGGTTATTAGGCAGCAGGTGACAGATGGCAGCAAGAGATAAGAAGGTACAGTATATTCAGGGCCCATCACTTAGTTTAATAGTGCTGCTAGGCAGAATGCATGCAAGGAAGGACTAGCACAGTGAGTCAGTACAGTATAAATACCACTGGCTGATGACAGATTTGATACAGATTTTAACACCCTGAGGGTGTGAAAAGTCAGAATAAAAAGTACTCCAACTCCGACCTGCCAAGTTAATGTAGAAATCAATGGGAGAAGTCCACTAGATATTGTGATCTAGTGGTTTTCAGGCAAATATATGAAAAATGTGTACGATTTGTAAACTATGCCAAATGCTTAAAATACGTTTTCTGACATTAAGTACAGTGAAAATAGATATTAGTCAAATGCACGTCATACTGATGTTCCATAAATGATAAACAGTTTTCATTTACAGACAGGGAAGAGTTTCCATTGATTATAAAAGGAAAGAAGTTTAACAATCCACAATTTACAAATCCACAATTGACAAAACAGTAATAAGTCTTTTGCAGGCTTGCATATGAGATTGGAAATCGAATTATGCATCATTTTTTTAATTTGACTAAGAAGAATGCCAAAGGCTGTGAAAATATAGTCGCTTTTGTTTTCAAAACGCCAAGGATCAATTGTAATTATTTACAGTAAAGTTCTTTAATACTCACTAAACTGTTTAGGGACCCATGGGTTTAGGATGTCCCTATGGCTTTAAATCCCTACACTTCTTTACCTCCCTAGTTGCTGGGCGGATGCCCATGTATCTTGTTATCTGATTTACATGTTTCTATCATTGGCCTATAGGTCTTATGACCACTTCCTAATGGAAGCGGGGGGTGGTGGTCAGTATCAAACGAGTTTCAAACGAATTGTGTCCAATTCCTTTACAGTTGCTCTGTGTTGCAACTGCTACATGCGATCCAAAATTATTATTAAGTAATTCTGCTGGAGTTTCTTTTCCTTCTTATAATTTTGGATTATGAACACTTCCTGCCACAATGTAACATAGTGCCTGGTTAGGGGTGGATCTTCCTCTTTGGCTTCTGGTTGCTGACCCAGCTGGATCTGTTCGAGGGAGGCTGGGTACACCAAGGCCCAGTAAAGCTATTCTGCCCTAGAGGGACCAGTACCTCTAGTGATAAGTCAGAGAGCATGGACCCCATGAATGAGGCCAGCCAGAGACAGGTTAACTCTTTTATAGTACTCTCTAGGAGAGTAAGATTGGTTAAATAGCATGAGCAGCATGTGCTTCTACAAGGATTGTAGTAGGGAGTAGCTCTTCCCTAGGCTCTGAGTTTGCCTATAGTGAAGGGCCTCTGTGGACCTGTGAGTATTAACACTATGGATCATTTGTCTCTGAACACAAATAGTGTTCTATTGTTTGCTGCAAGAACCTCCTGGTATCCTTTATTTTATTTTTGAGGAGAGTAGCCTCCGAGAGTTGTAACTACACCCATCCTTCTTATCTTCCGCCTAGCGAATGCCCTGCCTTGTGCGTTAGAGTCAAGTATAACCCCTGCTCTACTGGTTTAGCTGGATAATAACCCTTTTGGTCTAAAATAGCCCAAAATAGCATTATACTGTTAAATCTGAATGATATTACTGGGCTTTCAGTGGATATTAGAAAATGTTATGAAAACTATCTGTGTATAGTTTATGTTTCACACAAAGGTGTGCCCATAAAACACACCACTGACTCTCACAACAGTTCTTGCTTTTGACTGTGTGTACCAGCAAAAGGATCATAGGAAAAAGGGTAATGGCACACTGGCAATGTTTAGTCGATTTGCTTGTAGTGGTTTCTTTTTACTACAAACACACAGGACCAAAACATCTAAAAATTTCCTCCTCTGTTCTCTAGAACAATTGCTTGAAGTGCTCAAAGTCTGACATTTCAACTGTTATTTAATTGATGAGTTCACTGACCCATTAAACCAGGCTTGTAGACATATATATTTACTAGTGAAACTAGAGCTCAAAAGAGGGAAAATCACCATGGCAATTGTGACAATTGCCATAACAAGAGCAAACAAATATAAAGGATACCTATGGGTACAGAACTCACAATACATTATTCAGTTGATATCCAATTGCTTACATAACATTATATATGCATCTAAATATATACAGTATATACTGTATATATAGCTGTGTGTGTGTGTGTGTGTGTTTGTGACTTGAGAGCTACTGCAGTGGTTTATATGAAATATTTTTTTGTCTACAGGTTTGTTGTAGAGTTAATCAATGATAGTTAAAAAGAAAATAAATTACACATAGACATAAGGGTGTTTATTTACAATGCAAATAAATGCTCTCTTAATATATGTACATAATTTCACTTGTTGCTTAATTTAACATGACTAACTAATATATTTAGGGGCATATTTATTATGCTGTTTAAAGCACTTCGCTGTGTAAAAAATGGCATAAAGAAGGTGTACATTTTTTTACATTTTCTTCTTAGAGTGACCCACCAGAAGCAATGTAAAATAATGGGGTAAAATCTGGAATTTGCATGGTCTTAAAATCACACACACACCTTCACCATTTATTTTACACAGCTTTTTTTTTTTTTTTGGTGAGGTTTGTTTTTGTCACGATCGCTGCCCGGAGCAGGTCCAGGAGCTCCGGGCGGCGCGTCCTTCCCTGCCGGCATCGCTTCCAAAATGGCGGCGCCCATGGCCGCCACGTGGGTAGCGGTGCCGGCGCGATGACGTCGGCGCAAGGACGCCGATGACGTCAGAATGGCGCCAAATTCAAATATAAAAGCCTTACCAAGACGCCAGAATGGCGCCCAAGTATAGGATTCATTCCTGCGAAGTTTGCTGGGTTTCCTGTCTGCTTTGTTGAAGATATATCTTGTTCCTGTTTGTTGCTGACCTCTTGCCTGGACTTTTGGACTTTGCTAATATTCTGCCTGCCTTTGAACTCTTGCCTGGATCCCGACTACTCTTTTGATTAACCCTTTGGACACTGCGACCTTGCTCCCTCAAGAGGGCTTCCTCCTCGATCCTGACTACCTCCCTGGAGGGACCTCCTGGCTCCCTGACATTATACTTGGGCCATGGATCCCACTGAGGAAGCTCAGCCAGATTTCGGCAGGGCCTTTCGAGGTCTGCATACCCGCATGGAGGCGTACGAATCTTGGCAAAATTACGTCGGACGCACACTGGAGTCGATCTTGGAAAAGTTATCCACTCCAACGCCGACAACGCCCACGCTAGCTGCTGCCGATATGGCTACACAATCCTGCACTTCTGGTCCGCGAATTCCTGCACCGCCTCTCTACAGTGGCGACCCTCAAGCCTGTCGTGGTTTTGTGAACCAGTGCCAGATTCGGTTCGCCCTGCAACCTGCGGAATTTAACTCTGAACGAGCAAAGGTTGGTTTCGTAATTACTCGTTTGGCGGGGAAAGCGCTCGAGTGGGCATCTCCGCACTGGGAGAAGGAGTCTCCCTTAATTGACGATTCCAAAGCCTTCCTTCATGAATTCCGGACGGTGTTCGACGCTCCTGGTCGGGTAGCGACTGCTTCTCGTCTGTTCCAGATCCGCCAGAGAAATCGCAGTGTAGCGGAATATGCCATTGAATTCCGTACCCTCACTGCAGAGACTTGCTGGAACAATGATGCCTATCATGCTGCCTTCTACAATGGTCTCTCTATCCGCCTCAAGGATGACCTGGTCTCCCGTGAATTACCCACGCAGGTTGAAGACCTCATTGCTTTGTCTGTCAAGGTGGACACTCGTCAGAGAGAACATCAAGCTGATAGGGACAGAGTCAAGAAATTTCAACCCATGTTGGCTCCTCGCTTTCAAAGACCTCTATTACCTCCTACCTCCCAGCAGCCTTCTGTTATTCCTCCGGAGGAACCTATGCAAATCGGAAGAGCTCGTCTCTCTGAACAGGAGAAACTCCGGAGACGTACGGCTGGACTTTGTCTCTACTGTGGGGGTCAATCTCACTTTGCCAACTCCTGTCCTGTGAAGCCTCAGAGTTCTCCTCTTCAAGGTAACCTTGCAAAGACTCATGTAGGGGGGTGTTACTCCCAAGTCACAAGAGAACTCTCATAGGTTTCTTCTGCCTTTACAGATCCGTCTGTCCTCTAAGACCATTGTTGGCTCTGCTTTTATTGACTCTGGAGCTGCGGGCAATTTCATGGACGCTCTCTTTGCCAAGCACATGAATGTTCCCCTGTTTCCATTGACTCCTCCACTTTGTGTAACCGCCATTGATGATCGACCCCTTGAATCCGAGTTTATCTCTATGACGACTGGGGAATTGGCCTGTACAGGTGGGACTTTACACAAAAAAAGTTATCGGTTCCTGATTATTTCCTGTCCCTTTCTGTTCCAGTCGTCTTGGGGCTTCCTTGGTTACGCCTGCACAACCCTATTATTGATTGGTTCTCAGGGCAGGTTTCCCGTTTGGAGTCCTTACTGTCAACAGCACTGCCTTCCTGCTGAAACCCATCCAGAGGGTGAATATTTCTTCGTCAGATTTGAAGACGCTTCCCTACCTTCTACAAGGAGTTCGCTGATGTCTTCTGTAAAAAGTCTGCAGAATTTCTCCCTCCTCATCGTCTCTACGATTGTCCAGTTTGAATCCCCTCTGCCTGGAACCACTGCTCCTAGAGGTCCGCAATTATCCCTCTCTCCCCAGCAGAGACCCTCGTGCCATGAAAGAGTATATTCAAGAAAATCTACAGCGGGGGTTTATTGCGCCTTCCACCTTCTCCAGCAGGGGCTGGATTCCTTCTTTCGTGGAGAAGAAGGATGGAGGCCTACGTCCTGTATTGGCCCTACCGGGGTCTAAACCAAAATCACCTTAGAACCGGTCATCCCTTGCCTCTGAATCGCAGAACCTTTTCGACCAACTGAAGGGGGCTAAAATCATTCTCCTAAGTTGGGATTCTCTGTGGGGCGTACACCTTATCCCGCCTCCGGGAAGGTGACGAATGGAAGACAGCATTCATACACTCCCCCCACTTTGTGATGGGCACTATGCAGTACCGTCATAATGCCTTTGGTCCTCTGCAATGCCCCCGCTGTCTTTTCAGGAATTCCCCCGTGAACGTCACTTTTCCGGGATCTCTGGGGAAGTTTGTTGGTCGTATACTTAGACGACATCCTGATTTTCTCCAAGACCTTGCAAGCCCATCGCTCCCAGGTGAAGGAAGTACTCTCTCGTTTGAGGAAGAACTCTCTCTTTGCCAAGTTGGAGAAATGTGTATTTGAAGTGTCCAAGATTCCTTTTCTGGGCTATATCATCTCCCCAGAGGGTTTCGAGATGGATCCCGTTAAAGTGTCCGCAATCCAAGAGTGGCCCCTTCCACTGAGCACCAAGGCGATCCAGAGATTCATTGGTTTTGCCAATTACTACCGGCAATTCATTAAGGGGTTCTCTTCTTGTATAGCTCCTATCCTGGCCCTCATCCGAAAAGGGGGTAAACCCAGTTCCTGGCCTCCATCTGCCATTGAAGCCTTTCAATCCCTGAAGGATGCCTTCACTTCCGCTTCGGTTCTCTGCCATCCTGATCCGGGGTTACCTTTCTTCATTGAGGTGGATGCTTCTGAAGTTGGGAGCTGGAGCTATCTTGTCCCAAAGGCATCCCTCTGATGGAAAGCTGCACCCATGTGCATATTTCTCTAAGAAGTTCTCTCCTGCTGAACATAACTATGATGTAGGAAATCGAGAACTCCTGGCTGTCAAGCTCGCCTTAGAAGAGTGGCGTCATCTCCTTGAAGGTTCTTTGATTCCAGTCACGATTTACACCGATCATAAGAATCTCGAATTCATTCAGTCTCTCAAGAGGCTGAATCCCAGACAGGCAAGGTGGTCTCTCTTCTTTTCTCGGTTCAACTTTATCTTGACTTATCGCCCTGGCTCCAAGAATCGGAAGGCTGATGCTCTGTCGCGAAGTTTCTCTCCGGTGGATCGTTCTCCTGAAAGACAAGAGCCAATTATTCCTCCTGTCAAGATCATCGCTTCATTGTACCCTCAGTTTGCTGATCAAATCCTGGCTGGTCAATCTTCTGCTCCTCCTGATACCCCCATCGGAATGGCTTTTGTACCCCCTGAGCTTCGTCTGCCTATCCTGCAACAGACTCATAGTTCCAAACAAGCGGGACATCCTGGTCCTGTAAAACTCTTGAACTTTACGGCGTCTAGTCTGGTGGCCGACTATCCGTAAAGATGTCAAAGACTTTGTTTCTGCCTGGTACTGTTTGTGTCACTTCCAAGTCCAGCCATTCTCGCCCCAGTGGGTTACTACAGCCGTTGCCTGTTCCCTCTCGTCCTTGGACGCATTTGGCAATGGACTTCATTTGTTGAACTTCCTCCCTCCAGTGGGAACACCGTGATCCTGGGTTGTCATTGACCGCTCAGCAAGATGGCCCACTTCATCCCTCTACGGAAGCTTCCATCTGCAGTGGAGTTGTCACAGTTGTTCATCCAGTTCATTTTCCGCCTGCATGGCTTCCCGGCCGAGATCGTTTCTGACAGAGGGTCCCAATTCACGGAAAAGTTCTGGCGTTCCCTGTGCAAAGATCTGGGTATTAATCTTCAGTTCTCCTCAGCTTATCATCCCCAGACAAATGGAGCGGCTGAGCGAGTGAACCAAGCCTTGGAACAGTTCTTGAGGAACCACGTTTCCCTTTGTCAAGATGATTGGTCTGATCTCCTCCCGTGGGCGGAATTTGCTCATAACAATGCCTGCCACACTTCCACTGGAAGGTCCCCATTTATGTCGGTGTATGGTCAACATCCTCAAGCCTTCCCACAAGACTTTGTGTTGTCTGATGTTCCGGCCGCTGATGACCATGCAGCCCACATGTCTGCTGTTTGGGCTGCAACCAAGTCAAACCTGGAGAAGAGTGCTCTGGTTCATAAGACGTTTGCAGATCGTAGACGTAGACCCTCTCCTCCCTACAAGGTCGGTGATAAAGTTTGCTTGTCTTCCAGGAACATTCTGTTGAAGGTACCATCTCCTAAGTTGGGTCCGAGGTTCGTAGGTCCATTCTCCATCTCGGAGGTGATCAATCCTGTGGCTGTCAGACTTCAGCTTCCCCCTGAGATGCGAATTCCCAACGTGTTTCATTTCTCCTTGGTGAAACCTGCTACCTCCAACCGCTTTTCCGTCGTCCAGCCTCCCCCTCCTACTATCTCTGTGGATGGTCAACAAGAATATGAGGTGGAGAAGATCCTTGACTCCAGAATCTCCAGGGGCTCTCTTCAGTACCTCATCAAGTGGAAAGGCTTTGGCCCTGAAGAATGCTCCTGGGAAGGACGCTCTGATGTCCATGCTCCTCGTCTGGTGAGGGAGTTCCACTCCAAATTTCCTGGTGGTCCGGAGGCCCCCCGTGAGGGGGGGGGTACTGTCACGATCGCCGCCCGGAGCAGGTCCAGGAGCTCCGGGCGGCGCGTCCTTCCCTGCCGGCGTCGCTTCCAAAATGGCGGCGCCCATGGCCGCCACGTGGGTAGCGGCGCCGGCGCGATGACGTCAGCGCGTCGACGTCGGCGCAAGGACACCGATGACTTCAGAATGGCGCCAAATTCAAATATAAAAGCCTTACCAAGACGCCAGAATGGCGCCCAAGTATAGGATTCATTCCTGCGAAGTTTCCTGGGTTTCCTGTCTGCTTTGTTGAAGATATATCTTGTTCCTGTTTGTTGCTGACCTCTTGCCTGGACTTTTGGACTTTGCTAATATTCTGCCTGCCTTTGAACTCTTGCCTGGATCCCGACTACTCTTTTGATTAACCCTTTGGACACCGCGACCTTGCTCCCTCAAGAGGGCTTCCTCCTCGATCCTGACTACCTCCCTGGAGGGACCTCCTGGCTCCCTGACAGTTTTACACAGCATAATAAATATGGCCCTGACAGTGATGTGCTCTAGGCTAATTTTACTCTGGGTGCCTTCCCAACAGTAGCTAATAGAAACAAAATTTTGCATCCGCCTATGACTGATTGTTAGCAGTGACAGTTGGATAGCTGTGGAGTGATAATCATGGTGATGCTTATTATACATTGTAGATCAAAGCAATTGAAGTTCAAATCTTCAGCAGTACTTATCTCACACGAGGAACACCAGTAATTTGCACAATGCCTTGCATACAACTGTTGAAAATGATTCAACTGGAAACATGCAGTGATAATACTTTCATATTGCTGTGACAGATTTGGGGAGCTGTTGTCCAAGGACACATCTAATTTCAGTTCATAAGAAAAGTATGCCTTGCTAATAATCTCCTAGACTAAGAGGTCCCTTTGCATTACTTACATGCAGCCTAGCAAGCCATCAGTTATTTCATTGAACATGCAAAGGATTTCATTGAGCAACTACACTTAAAAAATCATATTCAGACCAAGCACGTGTTGAGAAAGATTCAGTTGGCCAAATTTTCCATCATTCTATAGCAAGAAAGCTGATTATGTCACATGCTGGTAATGCATGATTTATAAAATGATTTGGTAATTAGATTATGAGTGTTATGACATTTTGCAAATAGTGTTATATGACATGTCATCTCAAATCATAATTAACATACTGCCCACTATGTTCCTACACATACTTAATTGGACCATTTCTCTGGTGCTTATTATATAAAGATTTATGTTGTACCATTGTTAACACTTTACATCCATAAGTCATTTTCTGTGATAGTTTTAAGTATTGTGGTTTCTTGAATGTGTTTGAAACACTGATGCTCAAAAGCATGAGAAATTAGAATTTTCTTTTTACCATTTATATTTGTACAAATACAGTACATTTGATTTTTTTTCCTTAAGTGAACCATTGTTACTAATGGCTCAGTTATTACAAAAAAGCAGTGCCTTAATATATATCTAACACTGATATTAATAATACATAGCTTGTTAAGATAATGAGATGTAAAGGTATTTATGCAGTAAAAGCTTTCAATGGCTACTTACATGCATCATGGTACACAAATAGCAGGAATTATGGTGTTGGTTGTGCAAATTACTACCTTATTTCTCTGTGGCCAGCTATGCATCCAGACCTGCTGGTTTAATAGCACAGTCATCCAGTCATAAAATTGAGCCATTGCAAGAGTCAACAAAATCTTTAACATATCTCAATACATAAAAGGCCACCATACAAAACAGATCCAGAGTATTTTGCACTTCCAAGTGGCCAGTTTGGAACTATGTATGTTGCAGAATGAAGTGATGTAAAATAAAAGGAGTATAGGCCATGGAAATGAGAGTGTCTGAAGGGGCAGATGGTTAAGTGGTCCAGATATAGGAGGTTATGTGTTTCATCTAAAAGGGGCTTAATTAAGACTGTTTAAAGCGATACTGACACATTCCTATAAAAATTATAGGAACGTGTCAGTATGAAGTAAATGCTGCAAATGGAATAGTTCCATGCAAAGCCCCTTGCAAAGCCATCTCCAGCCCTGCGAACCTGTGTGCAGCAGACCGGCTAACACAGCTAACTGATCTTCCTATTTCCTTCGGTGACGCAGGGCTGGGGGCGGAGCAATCCTTCAATAGGCTGAAGTCCTGTTTTGACTCGTAATCAGCCTATGAAAGCATCACGCCACCCCCAGCCCAGCGTCACTGAAATGGTTCAGAAGATCATTTAGCAGTGCCGGAGGGTCGGATGAGAGGTTTGCGGGGGCGGCTTTGCGGGGGGCATTTACTTTATACTGACATGTTCCTATGATTTTTATAGGAATGTGTCAGTATCTCCATAAGACTATAATTATAGATTAAGTCCCTTATGAACGAGCATTAAAACATTCTGTAAAGATACATGGTTAGTGAGCTCCAGTCTTTGTAGGTGTATGCATTCCACCATGGTCCACTTCAAAAAATGCTTTTATGCTGCTAGTTATAGATCTCACACACGCACTGAGAAATATGTCCCTAGGACTGGCAACTGCACATTGCCCCCCAAAGAAATTGTAATCAACTATAACGTTATCCTTCATTACCCATATATATTTGAAAGAAAAAATCTCAGTGCCAGAATTTTTATAGCTTTTTGTGCTGTCTGTGTCATTTTCTATGATTCTGTATGCTTTAGGATCTGAATGGTATAAACACAGACTCCCCTTTGGCAATGCATAGCATTTATTTTGCTAGTATACGGTACATTAAAGGCAAAGCTGTAAAAAAAAAAAAAGCTATCACAGTGCTCAACCAGTAAAGACATATTCTACTATCATATAGAATGGTTATGAGTTTGTCCTTCAATTTGTTTTGTTTATTATTGTGGTTTGATATTTTGTATAAACTTGAAAACAAAGCTGTGTTTTATATTTTTAGTTATTGTATAGTGCTGCACACTATAAACATAAATTGGGCTGGTCCTGAAAGTAAAAGAATAAAATAAACTATTTCCATTTCTTTATCATTTTAAAATTGCAGTACTATTTTACCTTAAATAATCAATACTACTATAAAAGTCAATTATCAGTCTTTAGAGCATTTATTAATGATATTGATTCCTTTGTGCTTTGCTACATCCCATTTTGAAAACATAGCAAATCTGAAGTCCATGTTACATGCAGTAAATGTCCTGATCAGGGAGCTATACTGTCCTTGATCATTAAAGGAGAAATAAAGCTTAACTAAAGAAGTAGGCTAGAAAGGTTGTACATAATATTTTAGACTTCTGTACCAGCCCAAGACAACCACAACCCTATAGCAGGGAAGATATGCAGTGACATAACTAGAGGGGGGCGGGCCCTGGCGCGGGATGCGCTGCCGGGCCCCCCGCCATTACTACATGGCAGCACAGAAACCAGTGTAACTAGCATTCAGATTTAATAATCAGCCCTGTAGCATCAGCTTATATTACAGGCCAACCTCATTTTTTTGCTTCATAATTTGTGATGACCCCTAAGCTTAGCTTCTCAACAGCTGCTCAGAGCCCACTAGGCATGTGAGTGTCCCAGACACTTTCCAAAATGGTGACCCCCTGTGACAAGTTTGAAGTCCTGGATCGAGAAGCTGAAACTTTAGGCTGGTGCAATAAGTTCAGTATATAAAATATGGCATTTTAAGTCATATTAACTTTTACAGTTTGGTTATCCTTTAACCAACTGGGCTGTGATTTAGCTGTTCCTTTTATTCTAGAGCTCTTTTTTCCAGTGGTTCTCCTTTTGCGGACCCTGTGCTAAATTTTGATACTACTTTTCTTTGCTATCATCCTGCTGCTTGCCCTAGACCTTGGATAGTTTAATGGACATGATCATCTGCCTGATACTAGTCTTACCAATGGCCTATATCATTATGGAGAGCTACTACAATTCATATTTAAAGAAGACCCATTCTAATCTAGATTTATGTAGGCATATGGGCTTACCGACCCATGTTCTATATTTCTTAGTATCCAGTAAACCGAGGGAGATAATTGATCCTTTACTATCCACACTAACACAAAATGTTATACTGTATTATATACTAAGGGACAGAAATAATGTAAATAACATAATATAGCATGTCAGCATTCATTTATACACAGAAGAAAACTGTTGGGCTTTTTAGATACTATTTCCCAAGAAATTAGCTTAATCAATCTGAATAGCCAAATGACGCACTTCAAAAACAGCAAATGTAACCTACACAGTAATAAATCACTGTGCAAACAGTGTTAAAAGAGACAGGTTTCCTGACAAGAATAAGCTTGTTCTAGCAGGTCTTGTACTGAAAAATGTTGTTTAGAAATTGTTTAGGAATTCAATTTTTCCTACTATAATATTTCTATTTGTAAGTATAGGACTGGGGAGGATCATTATTGCTTATTTTCATGTTGATCTCTATCTGTTCCTCAGTTGCTGTCATGTTCTTATTTTGAATTTATGTACATTTTTTGACCATTTTCGAGTAGAACCATTTAGTTACTGTGTCCTAGGAGGAGGTGAATAGTTTTCTTAGTGGGCACTTTTGAATTAAGGTGAACTAATTAATGGTGGAGGAAGATTTTGAGCCAGCTCCATGTTTCTCTCCAGTAGATAGGACAAAGGAGATGGTTCTGCAGGTACAGTGTTAGTCGTAACAACTGAGATAATCTGAGGCTTGTAGTTAATTGGGAGGCCTTGTTGTAAAGGGAATTTGGAGGCCTCTCTCCATAGTTATTAAAGCTGCACTTTCTAGTCTAGTGGAATCATTGGGGGTATAAACATCTTGCCACTAACATTAATGTTGGTGGTGTCCACGCTAGTTCTTAGGCCAAAATGCTGTTATGCTTTTTGTATTGTTAATACTAATACCTACAGTATCTCTGCATATATATATTGAAACTGTGCAGCAGTTTAAACTACCCCCCCCATCAGGCACTGGGTTGGCTGTCTCTTTTGTTAAACCCCCACATGCTTTGCTAAAGGTATTTTGCCTATACAGAATATTAATTTGTGACATTTTCTCTCAGAAAACAGAATAGAAATAATAATGGCATTTCCTAGCTCACAATTACGTTATTTCAGATGATCTCAAGTGACATCTTAGCATTACTCAGAATAAAATATTCGGGTGCTTTGCCTCTAGTCAACGTCAGTAGCCTTCTGACCTTCATGTAACAGCATTTTCATCTGTCACTTTGTTTCAACTCATGCAAAACAGGTGCTCTAAGAATTGCCTATGGGATTATGTTATGGATTGACTGATATAAAAAAGCAAACTTCTGAATTGTCTAATTTGATTATGTTTACATAAAGCAAATTCTATTGGTTTGTTACTATGACTTGGGATGTGGCCACTTACAATTCTACTGACTTTAGAAGAAGTTTATATATTATTGATTTGCATATTATCTTTGCATAGCTTTTTGCTATAAACAAATCCTGATGCCTCTTCAAGTAGAGCTAAGGCAATTGCTGTTGCTAAGTGGACCTCTAAATTTGCAGGCTACTGCAGTTTGCACACTGAAAAGATTGTCCTTTGTAACCAAGCAAACAAAAAACAAAATGAACACCATTCAAAAAGAAAGAGAAAAATTGCCCCTGTACGGTTTGCCTTTAAAAATAATTATTTAAAAAAATGAGGTGGTAGTACCACACTTTGGACAAAATATGTAAGCTCACTTGCCACATCAAGGCCCCTCATTGTACATAAGTCCTATGCTATCCTTAAGTTTGTTGTGCATTTAAAATCAAGTCCTCCACCAAACAGTGTTACTGAGTAGCAAGACCACAGGGCACTTACCCTTAACTCAGAAACTCTAGTAAGAAAGCAGGGAATTTTTAAGCCCCAGTCCATTAACATACTCCTGTAAATATTTGCCTGTTATAAAGGCTGAATGGTAGCTATAGACAATATCTGGCTACAATTTGTACACAAAACACAGAAAAATATCACCGGCGCTCAATCAAAACCATGCTGTGGTGTTGACCAGCTGCTAGAAGCACCCATGTGCCAGTGCTCGGCTTAACCCACATTCTGGAGTTGACCAGCTGCTATAAATGATAAAAAGCCAATATTTGTACACAAAAAGAAAGTGAAAAATTGCCAGCACGCAGTTTGCCTTCAAAAATAATTATTACAAAAAAAAGACGTTTTTAGTAAAGGTGGCCATACACAGGCCGATAAAAGCTGCCGACAGACCGCGTCGGCAGCTTATTGGCCCGTGTATGGGTCCCCCCGACGGGCATCACCGATCGTGATCTGGCGGAAAGTCAGCTAGATCTCGATCGGATGGGACAAAAAAACCCGTCGGATCGCGGCCGCATCTATTCGTTGATGCGGTCCCGCAATCCGACCGCCCATTGCTATTCGTTAGGATCCGATTGTTGGGCCCTAGGGCCCATGATCGGATCAGCCCGATATTGCCCACCTCAAGGTGGGCATATCGGGGAGAGATCCGCTCGTTTGACGACATCGCCAAACGAGCGGATCTCTCAGTGTATGGGCACCTTAACACACTTTGGCCAAAATATGTAAGCTCACATACCACGTCAAGGCCCCTCATTGCATGTGAGTCCTACACTATCCATTAGCATTCTAAGGTTGTAGTGCTTTTAAAATCAAATCAAGTCCCCCGGCAAACAGTGTGACTGAATAGTGAGACCACAATGCACTTACAGTACCCTTAACTCAGAGTGAGAAAGCAGGGAGCTTTTAAGCCCCAGCCAATTAACATACACCTGTAAATGGTTCCCTGTTTTAAAGCCTGAATGGCAGCTATAGGCAATATTTGGCTACAATTTGTACATGAAACACAAAAAGAAATTGCCAGAGCTCAATCTAACACACATACTAGAGTTGACCAACAGCTATAAAAGATAAATAGACAATATTTGTACAAAGAAAAAGAGAAAAATTGCCAGAGCGTGGTTTGTCTTTAAAAATTATTGTTACAAAAATACTTGGCCAAAATATGTAAACATTCAGGGGCCCATTTACTTAGCTCAAGTGAAGGAATAAAAGAAAAAAAACATTGAATTTTGAATGTTTTTTTTGGCTACTTCGACCATCGAATGGGCTACTTCGACTACGACTTCGAATCGACCGATTCGAAACTAAAAATCGTTCGACTATTCGACCATTCGATAGTCGAAGTACTGTCCCTTTAAGAAAAAACTTCGACCCCCTAGTTCGCCACCTAAAAGCTACCAAAGTCAATGTTAGCCTATGGGGAAGGAAGGAAGGGCTTAGCAATCTTTTTTTGTTCGAACAAAAATCGCTCGATCGAACAAATAGCGCTAAATCCTTCAACTTTGATATTCGAAGTCTAAGGATTTAACTTCGTCAGTCGAATATCGAGGTTAATTAACCCTCGATATTCGACCTTGAGTAGATTTGTCCATCAAAGTTGGCACTTTACATTTACTGTGATATATTCCACAATAGCTTGATACATTTGATTGATAAGATTGATACTATAAAGAGGCTATTTTTTATTTCTGTATTAAAATATTGATTAAGAAATCAAGAAGTAGTGTTTCAAGACTCAGGCATTGGTACATTTAATGTTTTCACAGATTTTTAAGTGTGGCCCATGTGTTATGTTTAGCAATTATATTAAGGGCTAAAATGCAGATGTACTCATTTTTAGTCTAGCTTACAGAAAGCCCCCAGAATTTAGAATTTAGTTGGACACCATAATCAGATAAAATGGATAAAGGGATACCGCAAAGACAAAAAACATTTTTTGATTAAGATTTTAGCTAAAGCAGGAGCATGACATGCCAGAGTAGTTAGCTAGATCAACAATAATGTCCATTGATACAGTATGCCTGTCCATGGGAGATTAGGAACAAGCAAAGGTTGGAGAAGCCAATACTGAAATGTTCATGGAACCTTTCTTTTTTGTTGGTCACAAACAGTACAAGACAGGGTGGGACTGGCCTGGCGGGACACCGGGAAAACCCTTTGGGCCCGACCCTCATGGGGCCCCGCTGGGCCAGACCTCCTTCTCCCTATCTCAATCAATTTTAACTGCGCACATGCGCAGTGGTGTGCGGCGTGCCAGGTAGCGATGTCAGCGCGTGTGCACCCAGCAACCCTGCAGATGGGGAGGTGAGTGAGTAGGGGAGGTGGTGAGGAGGGGAGGCAGGGGGGCCGGAGGGGAGGCCCTTGATGGCAGTCCCGGTGGGCCCTGGGCCCCCCAGACCGACCCTGTTACAAAAAGAGACAAAAGAAGAAGTAGACACAACCACAAGAGAAACAATACATTCTGTAAAAGGGATTGGTGGAAGGGCAGCAACCTCTTCACAAGAAAAATATCTAGATAAAGTGTTTACCTTGAAGTTCTTGGAGCATAATTGATGACATAATTGAATCTTGAGGAAAAAAAAACTGATCTTTTGGCATAAGAAATATATTCTAGGTATTGTGGTCTGTAAGAATGATAACAGGTTCAGAAAACCCCTCCAGAATATGGCACCATTCCTCAAGAGCCATTTGGTTCTCTATTTCTGATGTCATAGCTCTTTGGGGTAAAACAGCACTGACTCCAAAATCAGTGTAGTGCTAAGGGCACTATTAAGTTCAAAAATTACAGTAAATGTCAAGAAACTAAACATCCACACTCTATGGCTTATAACAAACATACTGCTTTCCTAATTAAAATGGATACCAACAAAAATCCTAAACAATACACATAATGCTAAGACTATTACTTTTTTTTTTAAACTTCTTTTTTACTGAGTTTTATGCAAGGGGTAAATTTACAAAGTAACAATAAACGGAATAAAAATAATAGTGAAAGGAAAAAAAAGTAGAGTTAAAAAGAAGAGAAGAGAGGGGAGGGACCAGATAGGAATCCATGTTCAAATACATAGCATATTGTTATACACACATCAATCTAGAACATATGAGGGCTATTGGTTTCTGAGTTAAGCACCCAGAACATCCATATGTCTATGAACTTGTCTGTACATCCTCTAGCAAAATAGGCATCTTTATAGCATGGCAAGGCCTTGTTGACTAGTTCTTTCCAGGATTCCAGTGTTGGTATGTCTGGTCTGATCCATTTTAAAATTATTTGTTTTCTTGCATAGTACAGTAGAAATTGGAGTAGGGTGCTGCTTTCCACAGAGTTTACAAGACCTCTTGTGAGGCCTAATAATGCCAGTACTGGATCCGGTGGTATTGTGAGGACCATTAATTTAGATATAAAATGCAAAGATTTGTATCCAATAGGCCACAAGTTTGGGGCAGTACCAGACCATATGTATCCAGGAGCCCGGGTGGCCACACCCACGTGTGCAGTTGAAGTCTCTGGTGGGAGTAATACGAAGTAGGCATTCAGGGGTTAAGTAAGAGAGGTGCAGGATTTCTAAATCTTGAAGCCATTTATATCAGCAGCTAAGCACTTGCTTTTATTGTTATTTTTTTGGGTAGCCGAGGATGAGTAGAGTAGGACAGTGCTTTATTAGTAGGCTCATGCAGGCATTACACAACAGTAACTTTCACTTTTAAGCTGTCCAGGAAGCATGCACAGTGACATCTACAGGCCATTTGTATAAACACCACATATTCCCCCTATAGTAGGAAAGCATTTTGGACAACTATAATAAACAGCAACAATTAAACAGTATGCATTTTAAAACAATATTATACATTCTTCACATCACAAAGTCCTTGGTCCATGCAGGTAATTTTCTGATTCTCTCAGTACGCCTTATAGGTTCACTTTCTTCAGGCCTATTGCAGTTGACATAAGGAGTAGGAAAATGTCCTTCATCAAATGGAGCTTCTCCAAAGTCATATCTAACAGGAGCAAGATGACTTGCATTCCATATGCGTCCATCAGACAGTTCATATGTGTATGGTCCTCGCTTGCATCTCACTTCAAGTGGTGTTTCAGTATTCCTGGTTTCTTAATTCTGACTAAAGATCCAGGCTGAAAGTGTACTTCTCTTGCCCCACGTTTTCTGTCAGTATAAGCCTTGCATTTGGCTTGTTGACGTTTCAGCAGTAGATGATTTTGTAGGCACAGTATTTTGTGGAAGTTTGATGTCTGCAACATGTAACTTAGTGCGCATCTGTCTTCCATGTAATAATTCAGCTGGAGATGATTGGGTTGTTGCATGGCCCGTTGCTCTGTATTTAGGAACTCTGTTGTAAATACTTTCCAAGTTGAATTGCTCGATTTCTCCATTTGCTTGTGGGTAATACACTGAACATTTCCTATGCACAATATTCCTCTCTCTCAGAAAGGATTCAAACTCATATGAGACAAACTGTGGTCCATTGTCTGATATTAACTCCTTTGGATTACCTTCTCTGCTGAAGACTGTAGACAGAAATGTTATTACTGTAGCTGATGTTATATGAGAAACAAATGCAATTTCAGGCCATTTACTGTAATAGTCTATCAAGGTCTATCAAGGTTATAGCAAATCTGCAATCTATAGTAGCATCTGTAAAAGGACCGACAATATCAATAACAAGTTTTCCCATGCTGAATCAGGGAATGGTACTGGCTGAAGTGGTGGTGTATGTTTGATAGCTGTTTTGTCATGATTCTGACAAGTTACACAAGAATGAATGGCAGTTACCACATCAGCATCCATTGCTGGCCACCAGTATAGTTCTCGTAGTCTTTGTTTTGTATGTACAATTCCTTGATGACTCTCGTGTGCAAGTTGTATGAGCTTTTCTCGCAAGGTCTCTTTTACCAGTAAACAATGAGCTCCACAGACAACATAGCCATCTACTAAGTACAGTTTGTGTCTAATCCTGCAGTAAGGTTGAAGATCAGGACTGAGTTTCTTCTCAGCATTTGGCCATTTGCTTTGTAAGATGTCCCTTAATTTTACTTGAATTGGACATGTGAGGCAAGCTTGCTTAAAATCAGCAGCTGTAACTGTAGATGATAATAAATCAGTCAATGCTACAACTTCTATGTCCTCATCCAGTGTATTTGAAGCTGCAGGTAAAGGTAAAAGTGACAAACAATCAGCAGTAACATTTTCCAAACCTGTTTTTTTGTTGAAATTTAGTAGCCTTGCTGACCATCTAGCTATATGCATTCCAGCTCTTCCTAGTCCCTTTGTTGTAAGCAGTGTAGTTAAAGGACTATGATCAGTGCATAAGGTAAATTCTCTACCACATAGGTAGGTTCTCCATTTTTCTGTTGATCAAACACATGCTAGAGCTTTTTTTTTCAACAGTGGAATACTTACGCTCTGTTTCTGTAAGTGTTCTGGATGCAAATGCAACAGTTTTCTCTGTATGATCAGCATGGATCTGTGTGAGAACTGCACCAATGCCATAGTCTGAAGCATCTGTAGTATCCATAGTGGGTAGTGCAGGATCAAATAAAGCTGGCGCTGGACTGTTCACAATTAGCTGTTTCACTATTTCAAAGCTATGTTGAGCAGACTCTCACCACACCAGACTTAAAGTTCCACATAGTAGTGCTCTAGAATACCATGAAGTAAGACCTAAGAAAGCTCGTAAGGTCTGGAAGTCAGATGGAGGAGGTGCTTGTTTAATAGCTTTGACATGGTCAGGGTCAGGCAGTAATCCATTTTGTGAGATTATATGACCCAAAAATGACAGCTGAGTTTGTCTGAAGTGGTATTTGGAAAGATTCAGTTTCAGTCCTGCAGAATCAATGTATGTCATGAAGATCCATAGTTGGAGCGTAGACAATTATATCATCCAAGTAGCATTCTACACCAGGTGCCATGGAGTATAGAAGACATCAGTCTTTGAAAACAACTCAGTGCTGAAGCCAGTCCATAAGGTACACACTTGAACCGAAACAAGCCATCATGGGTGATGAATGCAGTGAGGTCTCTACTTTCCTCATGCAGTAATACTTGATGATAAGCACTCTGAAGATCCAGAGTAGAAAAGAATTTTGCTCCTCGGAGTTCAGAGAATATTTCCTCTATGTGTGGCAAGGGATGATTATCCATAACAACTGCTTTATTAGGTTCACGGAGATCAACACACAATCGAATACCTCCAGTTTTCTTCATTGTTACAATTGGTGAAACCCATTCAGAGGATTCTGATTTTTCAATCACATCTTGCTCTACCAGTTTCTTTAGTTCCTGTGAGACAGTCTTCCTTATAGAGTAGGGCAATCACCTCAATTTCTGGCGTACTGGTTTTACATCTGGTCTCAACTTAACTTTGTGTACAAAGTTCTTTGCACAACCCAGTGAAGTGTTGCTTTGTGGTAAAATTTTAGACACTGGCTGTGTGGCAGGCACTGGTGCTGTAGTAATGAGACCATCAACTAATTGTAGGTTTAATGCAGCAAAGAGATCCCTTCCAAGTATAGCAGTACCCTTATTCACAATGTAAAAGTCGGATTTTGCAGTATTTGATTTAAATTGTACATTCACTGGCAAGCAACCAAGCACATGGATTGGATCCTTTAAGTAACTGACCAGTTTCAGGGTGTATGTGCAACAAGCGGATCTTTTGCAAAGTATTTCAAGAAAATATCCTTTGGTAGTATAGAAACAGCTGAACCTGTATGAAGCATCATGTTAATGGACTGTCCCTTGCCAGCAGAAGCAGTATTGACACTGACAGTGCATATAAACTTGTCTGGAATAAATGTACCAGCTTTATCCACACTTAATACTGTAAAATTTGTAGTAGTGACTTCATGAACATTTTTAGCAGAATTATGGCAGATCTTCGCAAAATATCCTACTTTTGTGCATTTGCGGCACCGTTTAGCTTTTGCAGGACATGTAACATGATTTGCAGTGTGTTGTGTTGAACCACAGCGAAAGCAGTATTTTCTATTTGTATTTGCTGTATGGTTTTGCAGTGTAGGTGAATCCCTTTCCTTAGCACTGTATTTTGCCTGTGACTGTGCATTATTAGGCGACAGTGTTGAATTCACAATCTGTACAGTTCCCTGACTGAGAGTTTTAGCCTCTGCCATGCTGTTTAGGTTTGGCTAGTAAATAGGTATGGGTATATATAATTTGTGTCAAAGTAGGGAGGGGTGTGTGAATGGATGCTGGGTTTTGATTTGCAGGGGTTGGACTTGATGGACTTTGTCTTTTTTCAACCCGATTTAACTATGTAACTATGTATGTCTGTGCAGCATATCTGAGTTGTAAGCCCGATAAATATGTAGATTGTGTCAATTGGTACGTTGCTTGTACTTGCTGAAACGTTAGAAGTTAGCCTTCAGTGTATAGATCTTTCAAAAATTTGAGACCAGCTTTGGCCCATATATGATAATCTGGTATGTCCTCCATGTGAGGGAAGGTCTTGTTGCACCATAGTGGTGCATGAGGTGAGTATATTGTTTGTCCCTTAGGGGTGAGAATCTTCTGTGCTGCCTTCCAGGCATCTTATAGTGATAGATGTTGGGCAAAGCAAGGCCACCAGCCTGTGCTGAGCATTGCAGTGTAGTAATACTTATCCTTAGGGTTTTGTTGGCCCATATGAAGGTAGTAATTACTGAATTTACCTGGGCAAAAAAGCTTTCAGGCAGAGCTATAGGTGTATTTCTAAAAGCATATAAAATCTTAGGAGTATATTTCATTTTAACCAGGTTGAGTCTACCATATAGCAAGAGACGGAGTGAGGAGCACTGCGAGAATTTACTTTTCATATGTGTCTGGATAGGGTCAATATTAAGTTTCTTATACTGAGATATGTATATTGTGACCTGAATTCCAAACGTGTTAAGCAAGCAAATCATGTTATTGGCCCTAATTTGTGCAGTGGGCGAGTGATATAGAGCTTGTAGCCAACAGTGGTACTGGGGCCCAAAGCCAAATCTCTTTAAAGTCAGCCACAGGAAAGGCCACTCGACTGAGTCGAAGGCCTTCTCCGCATCTAATGCCGATATGGCCTGAGTTCCTATGTTATCCTGTTGTAGTTGTGGATTAGATCTTTCATGAACGGCTTAAGCCTGTTTGCAAACATCTTGGCCAGAATTTTTGGCCAGGAGTTTGCCTGCTTTATCACCCACTTCAAATATTTTGTGTGACTGTCTTTGTATGTGTGCTTGTTCTACTGTAGCTAGTCAGAGGTTTCATGTGGTCTGTAACCAGTTGTTCTTGTTTTCTTCAGTAGAGTCTGCTAAATAAATCTATTCCTTCTCAGTGGCCTCTGCCTCTGAGTTTATTTTATGAGCTAGGGATTTCTTGGCTTGGCTAATCCCGGAGATATATATCCCCCATGTGGTTGCTTTAAAGGCATCCCATACGATTAAACGTCTGCTGTGTCGGGGTTTCCTTGCCAGTATTTGGTCAAGGTTGGGTGGACTATGGTTTCCACTGTTGTATTTCCAACCCAATGAGGGGGTAACCTCCATATACTATCTGGGTGAAGTCTGAGTGTTATTGCTAATGGGGAGTGGTCCGAGATACCTCTCTGCCTGGATTAGACTATTACTTATTACTACTACTTATTACTATTGCTTAGTTTTGGAGGTGAAATTATAGCAGAGGTTCCTGAAGAGCTGCAGTCTTTGCAAGAAAGTAGAATCTCTGGGCCCCTGGTTTGGCCACCTTCCTTGCAAGATTACTTGTCCACACACTTTTGAAGTCTTCCATGAGATTTTACTGAGCCATTATGTGCAAGATAACTCCACCAGAACAAACTGGTGATCCCTCCCAATATTTCTGATACTCCTATTGCAAACTGCCCCAAATCAGATGGTAAACAATTTTAACAAAACATATTTGGGTGGGGCACAGACAGGGGCGCTCCACCAATGAGGCAAGTTGAGCAACTCAACTCGTGCCGCTCCTGGTAAATAAGAACCAAATTTCCGCTTTTCAATCTGGAAATTCGGCTCTTCTAGTGCAGAGAGCGCAATTCATTTCATTCCAGAAGCATCATATTTTCATTGCAGTACAACCGCTCACTTCTAAAATAAAAGCACAATTGGTATTTGGATGGACCAAAATAGGAGCAGAACTAAGTGCAAGGTTTTTACAGACTACTTGAATTTCAGCAGACCACAAAACCTTAATCCCCTTCTTAGTGAGAGAACTGATGGGAGAAACATTTTGAGAGAAATCTTCTAAAGAAATTAGCAAAGCCTAGACAAAACTGAATAGCCTTTAAGCCAGAAAGAGGAGGCCAGTTCAGAAAAGAGGAGACCTTAGCAGGATCCATCTTGAATCCTGTGGCAGAAATGATGCAACCCAGAAATCCAAGGGAATCTTGGACTTGTGGAATGCACACTTCTCAATATTTAGCAAAAGGTTATTTTCTCTAAGATGCTAAAGGACTTGCTTGACATGAAAAATGTGTTTGATTCTAAGGAAGAGAAAATTTAAATATCATCAAGGTACACAACCACAAAAGATTGAAGGAGGTCACAAAAAATATTGTTGATGAAGTCTTATAAAGAACAAAAGGCATCTCTAAATATTCATAATGACCATTTTGGATATAAAAACATAACCTTGTCTGATAAAAATGAGGTTATATACCTCATGAAGATCCAACTAAGAGAAGATTGTGGCACCTTTCAGCTGGTAAAAAAGCCCAGGATAAAAAATGGGGGTAAAATGCAGGGTCTCAAGCTGCAATCTTGTTTTTGTACAAAGAAGGAAACAGCCCCAGGGGAAAATTGATTTTCAGATAACCCTCTGGCTAAGTTTTCTTGGGTATTGTTCTTTATAGCTTAGGTCTCAGGCAGGAATAAA
Source organism: Xenopus laevis (assembly GCF_017654675.1). Taxonomy (NCBI): domain Eukaryota; kingdom Metazoa; phylum Chordata; class Amphibia; order Anura; family Pipidae; genus Xenopus; species Xenopus laevis. The sequence goes on from NC_054382.1 coordinate 62,513,029, forward strand.
GGATATGTATTAGATCTAGGAGGAACAGTTCCAGGGATTAGGTTGATATGGCAATCAAAGGGTCTATATGGGGAGGAACAACTGACTTTTTGAACTTTTTCTTCTCAGACACTATAACATGCAGGCAGTAAATCAGAAACTGTTGCCACAGAAGAAATTGGAACAGGCCATACTCGTGTAGAAATGCAGTTAGAGGAACAGAAAGAGCATCAAGCCGCCAATCCTGTTACGCAGATGCTGCATCCTAGATGGAATTAATTGGGCTGGATAGTTTTGTGTAATCTGCAAACACTGATACATAACTTACAATACTCTTCCCTAAGTCATTAATGAATAAGTTAAATAAAAGTGGACCCAATACCGAGCCCTGAGGGGCCCCACTAAGAACCTTACTCCAAGTAGACAATGTACCATTAACAACCACCCTCTGTACCTGATCCTGTAGCCAGTTTCCTATCCATGTGCAAACAACTTTATTAAGCCCAAGAGACCTTTGTTTAGAAAGCAGTCTTTTGTGGGGCATAGTATCAAAAGCTTTGGCAAAATCCAATCCACTAGGAAGTGCCGATCACGTAGGCACAAAACGCGTAGGTTTTGTAACAGCACACCCACTGTGAATATGACTCTGCACTGTGTGACACAATAAAGCCGGATTAATATGAAAACCAGCGTTCCCTTCAATAAATGGCCAGCACTGTAAGCGAGGAATATTCTTTGTGAGATTGGAGTGTATGGGGCTAGCACCCGAAGTCTCGCAATAGCTGCGACCAGGAAGAGAACGCTGCACGCTGCAGTGAGCTCCGCCATAGCCGCTTCTCTATTGGAATAATAATCCTCTATGTATATACTGAAGAAAAATACTGATTTAGCACATTTGCCTTTTCTGTATCTGTTACAACCATACTGGTACCATTATTTAGGAGGAACACTCTCAACTCATAGCTTTTTACTATTAATATACTTAAAAAACTTTTTGGGGTTGACAAAACAAAACCTGAATCTTTATTGGCGAAACATTTTTTCTCACAAGGTCATCAACTATCCCAATTGAGATGGCAGATTTTAGAAAAGGTCAATTACAAACCAGGTTTGGATAGAAAGAAATATTTATTATTGGATCTGGCTTCTACAATCACATCACCCGAAGGGGTTAAATGAAGAATTCAATATGACCTGTTTCTTATAATTTTGCTAATATTGCTTTCTCCCCTCTTTCAGATAAGCACTTACGCCTGGAGTTGCCTCAGGGATAGATTCCTTTCCTCCTGATAGGGTAAGATAGCTTTGGTCCTGCCTTTGATTAATAATAACTTGTTTTAAAATGGTTTTAACCGGTTTTCTGTTATTTTGTTTCTTTTCCTTGAAACTGGGACATTTCTGATAAATTTTTTACTCTAGTACTCTTTTGATACTTTTTGATACTCCTTTTGATGCTTTTTGATACTTTTTGATACATTTTTTAAGTACTGTGTCAAAATAATTTTTTTCTTTTCAGGAATGATTAGCCACTAATGGACACTTTTTCTACGAAAATGTATTACACTGAGGACTAATTTTTTCTGCTGGTATCGGCTTTTTGCACATGAATGGATAGGTACAATTGTTTAAGTATTATTAACTATTTGTGTTAACTATTTGCACTTTGCACACGCCCACGTATTTGATCATGTGATGTGTTTAACCTATAAATTGTTTTGTGCAGTCTGTAATTTTATGCTTGATAAAGGGGGTAACCCCGAAACGTTGCATGCTGCAATAAACTTCTAGCAAGGTATAACCTGCTTGCATTACCTGTGTGCCGGTGAATTTCTTGTCGCTATTGGATCGTGAGGTTGCCGTTTCCTCCATTTTGCTGTGCACCAGGGATCTCTACTTTTCGGGAAGGCCAGGGTGTGCGAATACTTCTCTGTTGTTCTACGTTTGTACACATCCACTCATATATTGGGGTAAAACTACAAAAAATTATGTGCATAAAGAGCTGCCTAAAGCATCGTTGGACTGAGGGGCCAGGGCCCACTGGGCCACAGCCTCAGGGGCCCTTCATTCACACCATCCCCTGGGCCTCCCAGCCACAAAGTCCAATATGCCGGGAAACCACCTCCGTGCATACGCGCGTGCACACCTTTTCCCTGCACGACTGGGGTCCGGAGTAAGGTTAGGAGTAAGTACAGGGAGTGGGTCTGGGCTGACCGGGGCCCCACCGAGCGTAAACACCTTTTGCCGGTGTGACCAGGGTCCGGGAGGTAAGGGGGAAGTGCACAGACTGGGTCTGGGCCAGCAAGGCCCACCCTAATAACAGGAATACATTGGACAACTAAATTTTTTTTTAACTATTTTATTCATTCTTATAAAAAAAAATTTAACGGAAAAATTGTTTGTTAGTAATGAAAACAAACAGACAGTCTAGGTTCAATTTTTAAAAAGACGGATTCAGTCAGTACCTGATACTTTCAGCACAGTTAACTCTTCCTGCCCCATAGTGATTTTGCCTGCAGACTGCTCTACAGAAATCCACTTGTGTGTGTAAAGGCAGGGAGCAGTATGTGCAGGCTCAGCACAGGCAGGCCAGCCCTAGGCATACAAAATATGATCTGCCCCAGCACCCCTCTACAGCCTCAGCTTAATGAGCGATCCGAATGGCAGATACAAGGGACTTTAAGCAGCTGCAGTAGCTCAACTCCTATTCTTCCGACTTCCATGCTCATGCTGAGCATGCGGGGTCACACACACAGCCAGCAGAGGCAGCAGCAGCAGCGTCGGAACAGAGAGGAGTGGGAGGGGCGGAGCCACAGTGGGCAGTAGGATGGAGGAGCAGTCCTAGAGTCCGGCAGATCGCTCAGGCGCAGCAGCCCAATTACACTAAATATAGAGCGGCCCCTCGGGCATTTGCCCGAACAGGACAATTGTCAGTCCGGGCCTGCCCTCCGGGCCTGCCCACCAACATCTCCCACATGTAAATACTGAATAGACCACAAAGTGGTTGACTTTATAATTGTATTACAATTACACAGAGTTTAGCTCTCATAATACAGTCTTACATGCATACTGTTACTTTAATGTTAAAGAAGTTGTTAACGTTTAGGGGCAGATTTATCAAAGGTCAAAGTGAAAATTTGAATTTAGAAAATTTGAATTTCGAGCTAATTTTTGTGTACTTTGACTAGGGAATTGTCCAAATTCGATTAGAATTTGAAAAAAAATATGATTTTGAAATTTATTATGTACTGTTCGACTTGACCATTTGCCATCTAAAACCTGCCAAATTGCTGTTTTAGCCTATGGCGGAAAAATCTATGTTTTTTTGGGAAAAACTTTGAATCTAATTCAATCGAGTGCTCTATTAGTTCGATTCATAGGATTAGAATTAGATCGAAAATGGAACTATTTGAACGAAAAAAAAACTTTGATTCAATTTCGGCTGGTCTTTTTGAATTAGAATTTCGAAGTTTTTTAAATTCGAAATTCAACCCTTGATAAATCTGCCCCTTAGTGTGATATAGAGAGTGATATTTTGAGACAATTTTCAATTGGTTTTCTTTTTTTATCATTTGCGTTTTTTTGATTTATTTAGCTTTTTATTCATTAGCTCTCCAGTTTGCAATTTCAGCAATCTGCTTACTAGGGTCCAGATTACCTTAGCACCATGCAGAGATTTGAATAAGAGAATGGAATTTGAATAGTACAGGGCCTGGATAGAAAGATTAGTAATAAAGATTAGCAATAACAATTCATTTGTAGCTTTATAGAGCACTTTTTCAGATGGGGTCAGTGATTGTCATTTGAAAGCTGGAAAGAGTGAGAAGAAGAAGGCAAATAATTTAAAACTATAATAAATAAATAACCAATTGAAAAGTTGCTCAGAATTGGCCATTCTAAAACATACTGAAAGTTAATCATCCCTTTAATGGTTTAACATTGCTGCCCTCTGGTAAATAGTAGAGAATATAGTGCCCCTTCTTCCTGCCATATCCTCTGATATTAGTGAATGTAGAGCATCATATCAGATGGAAATGATCTGCTTTTATGGTTGCTTTTTCAAATGAAAAAAAACTACAGTACATAGATTTAATTTGTTGTTAATCTATAGTCTTGTCTTGTTTGTCTTTTTTTTGGTCATTACCAGATAAAGTTCAAGGGAGTGATGAAAAAACAAACCTTTAATGAATATATTAATATTTTCAATTACCTTCAGAGGTGAGGCTCATTGTGGGCAGCTCCATGAAATCATCCACCCATAATTCTATGAATAAAGGAGGTAAGGTATTTCAAATTTCATGAAACATTACATCACAACACAACATTTAACAAGATTAATATGTATATTTATGAATGCCTTACATATAATAATCTATTTTGGCAAACATTTAAATCAGCTCTCAGTGTAGCCCATTTTTGGAACATCTCCTAACAATAATATAGATGCTGGGATAGTAAAATACATTTCTGTGTTGTGATTACCTTCACCAGTCTCCACCACATCTACATTCTTCACATTTTCTGGCTCTGGGGCACTAGGTGCAGGCTGATAATCCTCAGTGTCCTCTTCTTTCACTACCTCCTGCTCTGCATTGGCAGCTTGTGTTACGTATTGGCTAAAAACTTTTTTTGTAGCAAATTGTTAACCCTAAAGCTAAATAACATTTAACAACTTACTTTCTAAATCCCACTGCACCTGCATGGCATAATCTGGGTCCCTTCTTTTGATATGGCTCCACATCTGTTGAAGGATGCAGCGTTCCAAGCTCCATCCAAACTTGTGCCGAAGTCTTTTCTGTAGCATTGACATGATGTGCCTTTTGTTTGCCTGCTTGTGCTGCACCCATGTAGGCAAAAAGCTGACCAATTCATAAGTGGATTGGTCAGTGAGTGACCCAAGTTGTGGCATCTTGGCACTTCCACAGCAACACAAACTAAAAAATGGCAGAGCAGGATATGTAACAAGGGAAGGGAGTCAACCAATTTAACATTAATGAACTAATTTTCATTTCAAGATTTCTTTTTTAAAGTTTTTTTTTATTAAAGTTTCAACATTTTAACATTAGAGAGAGTAAGAAGAAAGAGAAAGAAGGGGGGGTCATTTTAAGATTTTAATATATAAATTATATTTTACATTGAGAATACAATATTTATATAGAATGATGACAAACTGACGCAGGGACAAAAGTTACGGAAAGCTATATTTCCTTCGATAATATTTTAAACTTGACTTGTGAAAAAAAATGTGGTTCACATTCATAATGCGAGCTGTAACAATGCAACATTTCTGTAGGGGATCAAAGCTTCCTATTAATAAGTACTCTAAAGCTCTGTTACCAATACAGGCATTAAACACAGGACACGCACAGACACACTGGGGCTCATTTATTGGTTACAGCCCATGGGCAAATTTGCCCGGTGTTGATAAATGGTCCCCACTGTCCTATTCCCAAACTTGGGAACATCAGTTTACAAATGTTCTCATATACCTACCTAAGAATAGTAATAGTAGTAACACATCTTACTAATTACATACCACTGAAATTAATTCAGTTTCATTATCTATGAACAGACCCCCACAACATTTTGAGTTAATGTACAATATTTTATAGTGTATATTTTCATTTGCACAATATGTCAATACAGAGTTTCCATAGAAATTGGATGATAATGCATGCATTTTACCAAACTCATTTTAAGGTCCTGGGACTTATAAATCAATGGTATTACTACTTGTAAGTGTAGATTTAAAAAGGTCTTTAATATAGGTCAAATATAAACAGCAGTCACTGAGACTTATCTACTTGTATTTTAAATAGTCATAGAGGTTACCTAGATTTTAGGGAATTATCATCCAATGTAGGGAGATGAGTTTAAATTAAGGAGACCATTCCTAACAAAATTATACATCAACAACAAAAGTATATTGCTCTATCTAGGTATGTAATGTAATGTAAGTTGTATAAAGAGAAACTCTTGCAAATGCAAAACTGCATTATTCAACAATAACATCCCAGCCTTTGTTTTAAACATTTTTCACCAATAAATTACCAACGAATGTTCAGTATACAGAAAACTGTAACCTTTCAAAGTTGTAAATTGAATTGTCAAGAGCAGCATGTCATAACCTTTTATTACAATATCTTAAACAAGATTACATTGCTTGAGGCTGCGTTGAAAACGACACTTCATAGAGCCGCCTGGCACGAAATCATGATTTAGATGTCTCTTTTTGAAGTTACTTTGTCAAATCAAATGAAAAAAGAGAACCAATAACAGGTTTCAGTGAATTATACAAAGCATATTGAATAATAAACCCTCACCATGAAGAAAAGACTCTAATAGATTACATGTAAAACCAGGGCCTGATTTCTCGGGTGGGCGTCCCTAGGCTGCGCAGTCCTAGCTATTGCCCGCATGCATGCGCATTAGCACCGGCGAAATGGTTTTTAGGCCCGGGCCATTGTGGCCTCGCCACAGTCCACAAATGTGTAGGACATTTAAAAAGGCACTTCAGGGTCCTTGTTCCACAGAAGTTGACAAGTATTATTGTTATCAACTAAATGAAGCTAAAAACAAGTTTTAGCTGCTAATACTGACAGATGATGATACAATCTGCAACATTTGAATTTACCAGTTTGATTTCCAAACACTGAAATCATGGACTAAATTTTATAGGAACATTTTCTTTCAAACAAGCAGCAGATCACCACAATATTGTTGGTCCTTTTAATGGTAAACCCAGACAAATAAGTCTCATTGTCCAATTACTGTAGATGCTGTCATTTTACATTACATTTAGATGGCATATCCTTCATTGAAAAATGTATTAAAAACTATGGGCTCAAGTAAGAGAATACTAAAAGCTGAGTCACAAGTGGTCTCTCTACTAGCAGAATGCGTACACCCAGCTCCTTAAATGAATTTCTAATAATGCAAATATGAATTTCTAATATGCAAACAGGGCAGAAGGAGAACACACTGGGGCACATTTACTAAATAGGGTATAGCATTTTTTAATTAATTTTCAGTAAAAAGACTTTTTGCAGAGACATCACCTATTTACTAAAAGACTAGTTAGACAATTCGCTAGCAAAAAAACCTCAGCGCTAAAGAACTTTTGTGCTGTTTTGCTCAGACCAAGAAAAAAAAAAAATCAGTAATTTATCTAAAGCAAAAGTTTCTATTTGTTACCCTTTTTGCCCAAGTCTAGTGTGCCAGGTTCTGAGTGGCAAATTCGTGAAGCTAGCTCCTCTAAATAACTATGTCAGTGGTATCATATCTTGTATTACCATTAATACATTACCTCTAGGCATCAAAATCAGAAAATTGTCATCTGTAAAGTGAAATGATTAGTAAAAGTTGTAAATGTCAAACATGTTTTCCGTATTTTTTTTTTTTTAAAACCTCCTGTAATGTGCACCTAAAACATGCTGATGCCATCCTCTCACAAATAATTTTTGATAACTCTAAATAAATAATTTCTTAACTTGTTCATTTTTTGTTAATCATTAAAGTCATGAACATATGTATACTGTATGGTTTGTCCGTAATGCACTGTTGTTGTTGAACTATAAAAATAATGTTTTGTTTCAGTGTGTCACTTTGTTCCCACTGCAGCAGACAAGAAAGTGTTGTATTTTTTTCAACTTCTTTTGCAATTTCTATGAAACATAGATATTACTTGTTATAAATCTATAGTTGTGTCTGTAGTTTGTCTTTTTTTTTTTGGTCATTACCAGATAAAATTCAAGACAGTGATGCAAAAACAACCTTCAATGAATATTGTAAGCTGCGGGATCCACGACAGACACTTCTCTTCTCTTTAAAGGAAAACTATACCCCTAAAATGAATACTTAAGCAGCAGATAGTTTATATCAAATTGAATGACATATTAAAGAATCTTACCAAACTGGAATATATATTTAAATAAATATTGCCCTTTTACATCTCTTGCCTTGAGCCACCATTTCGTGACTCTATCTGTGCTGCCTCAGAGATCACCTGACCAGAAATACTACAACACTAACTGTAACAGGAAGAAGTGAGGAAGCAAAAGGCAGAACTCTGTCTGTTAATTGGCTCATGTGACCTTACATGTGGTTTGTATGTGTGCACAGTGAATCTTACGATCTCAGGGGGCGGCCCTTATTTTTTAAAATGGCAATTTTCTATTTATGATTACCCAATGGCACATACTACTAAAAAAGTATATTATTATGATAATGGTTCATTTACATGAAGCAGGGTTTTACACATGAGCTGTTTTACTCAGTATCTTTTAATAGAGACCTACATTGTTTGGGGGGTATAGTTTTCCTTTAAGGCAGTTTATTTACACACAGGGGTGACCATTTCAGGATACAAAACAAATAATAAAAATAAATCCTGCCCACTGGGCGCTACCTTTACACATGAAGAGTTCCCTTACTAAACTGGGCCCCTTGTGGACTACCAGTAAGCAAACACATAAGTAGGGGTCACCCCTGTACTCACGAATCTTCTGGGGGATTGCTCAGCCTCCTGGCTTTCCTCAGTCAGACAGACAGACCCTCTGTCACTTGGTCTCCTCTCTCTGCACCTTGCAGTAGCAAATGGCCCCCCAGCCCCTCTGGGAGTTCCTCACACAGGCAGGTGTCCTTCCTGCTCTGTGCCCTGCTCTGAGAGAGCTTCCTAACAGCCTCACTAGAACTAAATACTTTTCCACAGGACAGCCTTCCTGTGGAAGGTGAGCTCTAATCCATGAGCTGGACTTCTGGATCGGAGTACCTGGCTTGCCTGTTCTTTCCAGTATACTCCAGCTTCCAGGACCTGGCCGCCAAAGCCTTTAAAAAGAGCAACACTTCTCTGTTTATTAACACCCTTCCTGGTGCCTATATCTTCTATTGGGGAGCTCTTAAAGGGAAAACACACCTTTTCCCACATTGTTTTGGTCACTCTACCACAATATATTAATATTACCTTTACAGGGGGTGCTCATTGTGGGCAGCTCCATTAAATCATCCACCCATGATACTATGAAAAAAAGATCCAGAATCAATGTGATTTGATCATCATCTATGACTGTATAAGTACAAAAAGAGAAAAGAATTGGTACTTCTACAAAATAAGAAAGGCTTAACATGCATATAACATGCAACAACAATATTAACCATCAAAGATTCACAAACATTTTGGGACATATTTATCAAGAATAAATGAATCTGGAGCAGCCTATGATTAAGTGTTTGTAACACGAAACGCGTAAGGCAGAGGACACAATAAATCTTTTTTACTTGATTTCAACTATTTGATGGAAGATTGCCTTTATTTGAGTGCCAGATTCATTTAGGGTTGTCCGATCCCCATGCTGAGGGCTCATGGCGGTGCAACTGGGCCACTTCCCTAATGTGGTGAGTAAATACTCTACTTTATGGAGACCCCCTCTTCAACTTATCAACATATTTATCAAGGGTCGAACTTCGAATTGAAAAAACTTTGAAATTCTAATTCAAAAAGACCAAAAAAAATTAAGTTGAAGTTTTTTTTTTGATCGAATAGGTCCGTATTCGGCTGAATTTGAATCATACGAATTGAAGGAATAGCACATTCGATCGAATTCGATTCAACGTTTTTCCCCAAAAAAACTTTGATTTTTCAAAGTCCACCAATTGACTCCAAATAGGTTCTAGGTGGTCCCCCATAGGCTAAAACAGCAAGTTAAAGGAAATTATCCATAGAAGCTTGAAAGTGGCCTTTTCAATTCATAAGATTTATTTGTTCACATTTACTTGGTAGTTTTTGGTGGTATTCATGTTACTCTTCCTCCTCCACATGTATTTGTTGACTATGCTGTTGTTGGTGGCCGTCCTCAGACTCCTGTGTGTTGGTTGCCCCTAAGTAGTAAGTGAGCAACAGGAATTAAAGCTATTTTAGGCAGTAACATGTATAAATGTGTGGCTTTTGTGTGGCTTTTAAAATACATGTCTAGATCTTAGGGGCACATTTCTCCAAATGTTAGAGCTTACCACAGGAATGTTTACCCATTTTCTAATCATTCCTATGGGATTTTTAGAAATGTATTTATAAATGGGTGAAAGATTGAATTCAACATTTGTCATATTTTGACAAATCTACCACATCATTTTACGGAAAATCCTTCAGAAAATACATTTACATTTATTGAGATTACCTGTTGCATCTGTATCATGATGTACTTCTGTGCTAGTTATTGTGTCTGGTCCAAGTATGCTTGATACATCTTTCTTATAGTCCCTGAGGTCTTATTGTCTTGGTGTTCCTCCTCCAGTACCCCTCTGATTCTTTTTTATGAGCAGATTTTTTTTACTAGTCTGTAAAAACATAAAAACAATTAGATGGTGAATTTTTAATTTATAACAATAACATTTTATGAGACGCTCAATTTTTTTATTTTTTTCATAAAAAAATGGTAACTATGGTACCATGTACCATGGAAACACATATTTATAATTGGAAAAAAGAATGTTTCTATACATGGAAACATTTGTAAATGACATGCTAGAAACACATATTTCAACACATGTAAATCTAAATATATATATAATATGTAAATCTTCTGGTGACACAATAAACCTGCTTTAGTTTAACTTTTTTGTTTTCTTATTACTTTCCCCGGAGTGCTAAAAAAACATATGTAACCACACAATGTTGAAGATTAGCTACTTACAATAAGATTTTAATGTAGTTGTTATGGTTTATGTTCCATAGCAACAACACAGTACTTTTATCATCTATGACAATATGTTAAGGGGCTGAATTGTGAGAAAGATGATCAAAAATCAATAAAAATGAAGGGGGTTAATCTAAATATAAGAAAACATTTTAGAATAGGAGCAATGTTAAAGTGATACAGACACTAAACATTTTCTTTTCAAAATATGAATCTACATTAAAATGTTGATTGTTTTTCACTGATAGTTCTACAATTGTAAGTAAGTTCCTAAACCTGACTGTTTTGCCAACCTGACTGTCCCTTCACAACCTGTCAGTTAGAGTTTCTAATGCTAACAGACTACAGCTGCACAAATATGGCAGCCCAATCAAAGAGGAATATGGGGGTAAGAAAGGTAATGTAAAAGCATCAGGCAAATACTTTTATGGCAAAATTATAAATAGCATTCATAATATTATGATAGATAGAAAAAAGGTTATTTTGCAGCTCAGCTCATTAAAATTAATGGTCTACCATGAAATTGCACTGTTTAATCAACAATCTTAGCCATGCAACCATTTCCATAAATTATATAAGTGCTGTAAAAAAATAGTATACATCATCATGAATACAGGAGCTCTTTCTTTTAGGGGGTTATTTACTAAACTCCAAATGCAAAAATCCCGAACAATTTGTGATTTTTTTTTTAAATAATATCGGACTTTTAAAAAAAGTCTGAATCAGAAAATCCGGCATCTCAGACCTGTCGAGGTTGCATGTAAGTCAGTGGGAGAAGTCCCAATGATTTTTTGATGTGAGCTGGGTTTTGTGCAATACCCGAAGTTTTCAGAGTTTTCGGGCAAAAAAGCATAAGAAATCTGAGTTTTTGGGTGAAAATCCGAAAAAAACGAAGAAATCTGAGTCTTTGGGTGAAAAATCTGAAAAATTTGTGAAAATTGGATTTTTTTCCCCGCAAAGCAAATTTTATGGAAAATTTAATAAATAAGCGTAAAAAAACCTGAGTGGATTTGGTCGGAGTTTGTAGCAGAAAATGTTGAGATAAAATCGGACCAGAATTCTGGATCAGTGACTTATTCACATTCACATCTTGACCTCTAAATATTTATTTGAATCGGGTTTTTAAGTTAAAGAAAATATAGAAAATGTTCATGTCATATTGCTCATTGATCTTTTAAATTGTCTAAACTGCAGGATTGGAATTGTGTAGACAGTATAGTGACCCTATACTATTTAAGGGCCTCGTGAGCCCACGAGTGCTCCAGTTTTTGTGTTTTCTTTTATGTTATGAAAGGAGGTGGGAAGCCATAACCTTAAGATTGAAAATCTTTTCTGGTTTTAAAGGGGAAGGAAACCTAGGTGGCACAAAAACCCTCCCCCCCTCCCGTGTGTTGCCCACCCTCCCTCCTCCCCCCTGGCCTACCCGTCCTGCTGGGCAAATGCCCCTAACTTGTTACTTACCCTTCTGCGCAGGTCCAGTCCAGGGAGTTCACAGACGACATCTTCTTCCACGCGATCTTCTTCCTGCTTTGAACAGCGTTTTGGTGCATGCGCAGTAGGAGCATTTCACCGGTACGGATCTACTGCGCATGCGCCAAAAGTCACGAAGTACTTTTGGTGCATGCGCAGTAGATCGTACAGGCGAAATGCTCCTACTGCGCATGTGCCGGTCAAAGCAGGAAGAAGATTGCGTGGAAGAAGATGTCGTCTGTGAACTCCCTGGACTGGACCTGCGCAGAAGGGTAAGTAACAAGTTAGGGGCATTTGCCCAGCGGGACGGGTAGGCCAGGGGGGAGGAGGGAGGGTGGGCAACACACGGGAGGGGGGAGGGTTTTTGCGCCACCTAGGTTTCCTTCCCCTTTAAGGTCCTCTTTGCAGTGTCACTCACCCATTTAACCACATCCCATGTGATTTATGGTTAACCAAATTACTAGCATTTTCAGCTAACTTGAACCCGAAAAATAATAGTTATTATGGATTCCAGCTCAAATGATATCTAGTCTCTCCTCCCCTGAATGTCTTATTTGTCTGAATGCGTTACCAACAGTGCTAAACTTTTATGTACTGAAGTACTGAAAATACAGTCAATAAATGGCTTATAAAGATATATATAAAAGATATCTTCACAGGTAATTATTTCAACCATTGCTATCATAAATAATAGAGACTCTGTATCTTCAAATATCTTTAGAAGACACATTAGAACAGAAGAAGTGGACCAAACAGAACATTATCCAATGTGTACAAAAGCCCAGATGATTATTTGGGGAGATTGCTCATCCTTTAATATTGCTTTTAAAGTCACACCCTCTTATCCTTGCCTTGACAGATGGCACCTCCACTATTGTAGTAACTTCCTTGCTTTGTGCCCATTCTAACATTCTTATCACCAGTGCCAGGCCAGGAGAGAAGCAACTGCAATCTGGTAACCCCCTCCCTTGTATATGATTATGTGAGTGGGGCATAGAGACTGATCATCGGCGTCCACAGACAGGGGCAAGGGGGGGCACTTGCCTTGTACATAATAAAGGATATTCTCTTGCTATACGTATATATATTGTTTTGTTCTTTTTATATGAACACATTTCTTCAAATTACCATTAAGAATCTGGAATAAAAGGCTTACATTGTATGGTCAATACCCCTTCAAATATTGGACCATACCAATGCCTATTCTACTGCTCAGAGCAGCAGTCCTGATTTAGCTCCACTCTTTCCCTCTGTGAGAAGCCTCCCGCTCCTCAACTATGTGAGGAATAAGATAATCAGAGTAGAGAATCTCCTCCTGATGAACCAGCTTCTTTCCCAGGGAAGATGAGTTTAAATCTGTGTCATTGCCAGTGTATGTGTGTGTTTTTGTATGTATGTGAGTAAATTAAAGGTGTGTTTGTAAAGGGCAGCTGTGTTTTAAGATGGTCTGACAAACTAAGTGTGTGAGTTATAGAGACAATGGGGCAAATTCACTAAACGGTGAATTTTTGCTTGTGAAAGCTTCGCCATCGCGCCACTTAGCCAACCACAAATTTGCTACCACTACGCTAATTCACTAAAATGCAAAGTTGTGTCTCGGCAGTTGAATGCTAGCTAAGTTTCGCTAGCGTTGATTTGTCAACGCAAGCATTTCATAGCAAACTTTCTCTAATGTTCATTTCTGCCTAGCTAAAATTTGTTAGTACACTTGCGCTTAGGTCATTTTGAAAACCTATAGATAAAGGTTGTATATAGGTCAAATATATGTCTTTATTAGAGATGTTGGTGCAAATTCTTGAAGTGGCCACTTATTATTAAAAATGTCCAAGAAGCAAAATAAAGACAAAAGAGATTCACTAAAATGCAAAGTTGTGTCTCGGCAGTTGAATGCTAGCTAAGTTTCGCTAGCGTTGATTTGTCAACGCAAGCATTTCATGGCAAACTTTCTCTAATGTTCATTTCTGCCTAGCTAAAATTTGTTAGTACACTTGCGATTAGGTCATTTTGAAAACCTATAGATATAGGTTGTACATAGGTCATATATATGTCTTTTATTAGAGATGTTGGTGCAAATTCTTGAAGTGGTCACTTATTATTAAAAATGTCCAAGAAGCAAAATAAAGACAAAAGAGATCCTCTAATGCAGTAGACATGAGCCCACCCTAAAACAAATGTGGCATGGTAAAAAAAAAGGTTGAAACAGAAATTTGTAATAGTTACAACTTTTAAAGACAAACCCGCTTTAAAATATAAAAAAAGTCAGCATTTTTTTATCATTTTAATAACTTTTCGGCATACATGATATGATGTCACTGACATAAGATTGAGGAGGAAGTAGCTTCATCTTATCAGTTCACCAAATCTAAGCTGGTGAAAGAAAATCATGGGAAATCATGGGAAAAGAGGTAACGTTCTGTAAACTTCGCACTTTGCGGAGTAACAATCATTCACCTGAGCAACAATTAGTCTGTAGATAGGGCGAGAAACTGCTCTATTGATGGTCTCTTTCACTAGAGAATTGTCCTTTATACCTGATAGTAAATTGGTGATCTCCCTGTGGATAAGATTTCTGGTGATTTCTAGTCACTTCGCCCTTTAGCGACCTATAAATCAACCTGTGTATACTGTAGCTGTGTAACTACATTCATTATTGAATCATATAGGTACAGGCTGGCTGTGGGTTTTGACTACAACCATTCTCCCAATGCATTTGCCACAAAGTACATTAACCCCTACAGTTCCTTGCCCCACTGCTCCACTGAATCCCCCACCTATCCATGGCCTCACTCTATTCACTGTCCTCTTTTTCCCCTTTCCCTTCTCCTGCCGCTGAGTTATCCCCACACTCCCCTCTCCATCGCTAAACACCCTGCCTCACTCTATATATTTGTATAGATATAAATATCTATAATATTATAATATATATTTTTGCACCTCACCCCCTCTCCCTGCTCCTGTCCTGATGCATTATTTTTGGATGCATCTTATCTTACCCTCTGCCACTCTGAGAACAATGCAGCTTTCCCCTAGATTGAAATAGAATAAACATAGATTCTATGCTAGTGACATTTTGTTGTGCACAACCTCTTCCTGCTGTTGTTACTCTACTTCAGTGCTGTCCAACTTCTTTGGTACCAAGGGCCAAAATCTTTACTGGCCTATGTGGTGGAGGGCTGAAAATGGAAGTCAGTGTTGGCCATTCCCCTTTTAAACCACACCCACTGCAAACCACATCATGTCCACATTAATGGTGGTAGCACACCAAAAAAAACCAAATGGTTGGTGCTCACTGCAGGGACATCCCTCATCACTCATATGTGAAAAATTGAAGTCATGTTAAAAACATACCCTTAAATCCATATGCCTCAATCTCCCCTGTGGATAATACAACAACCCCCAACACATGATTAAACACCTTAGGGGCCCTTAACAACAATTTCCAAATGCTGACAAACCCCACGAACAAACCCCTAACAGGCTTACATTCCACAGGTAGCGTAGGGCAAGCAGAGAATGGCACACACAAGCAGCATTGGGCAAGCAGAGAATGGCACACACAAGCAGCATTGGGCAAGCAGAGAATGGCACACCCAAGCAGCACTGGGCAAGCAGAGAATGGCACAAAAGCCGCACTGGGCAAGATGAGAATGGCACACCCAAGCAGCACTGAGTAAGCAGAGAATGGCACACACAAGCAGCACTGGGCAAGCAGAGAATGGCACACAAGCAGCACTGGGCAAGATGAGAATGGCACACCCAAGCAGCACTGAGTAAGCAGAGAATGGCACACACAAGCAGCACTGGGCAAGCAGATAATGGCACACACAGGGAGGGAAGGCAGAACAGAGCAGGAGACAGGGAAAAATATCATTCTAATATGTACTACATACAGTGACACAGTGCTGGTGCCCCATTAGCATTTTGAATAAGGTGTGAACAGGTGAACAATGTGGGTAGTTTCAGTCTGGGTCTCAGGTGTGAACAGTACAGGTCTTTAGGGCTATAAACAATAGAGGTGGCACAAGTGTTAACAATGCAGGGGGATCACAGGTGTGACCAATACAGGGGATTAGTCTGAATTTGTGGTTTAGACAATGCAGGGGCCAGTTAATCTCTGTAGTGATACAGCATGTGGGGGGCCACAGAAGGGGGGGGGGTCGCGGGCCGCCAGTTGGACGGCCCTGCTCTACTCTATGTACAGTAGAAGCCCGATTTTACATTTTTCAGATGACCAGAAAAAATGGTGTAAAGTCAGGGAAATTTATTATATAATGGTTATATATATTGGTGGGACCACAAAAAATTGTAAAACATATGGAAAAACTTCAAATTAGAGTACGTAAAATGGAGGCTTTACTGTATGTATCCAGCAGTAACTAGAACTCTAGAGGAAATAACATTCTACAAACCACTGGCTAGTTATTGTGTTAAGAAAGTAGAAAATACCAACTTCTGTCCTGGCAAGCAATGAGTTTGTGTCTCTAATAAAATGGCAATGGTATATATGTGTGCAACAGTTACTACTTTATATACAGTAGTTATAGAAAAGCTGTTGTTAGGTTTGTGTTGAAGCCAAAATATGGGTACAAGTAATTTGTGTAATATGTTTTCTTCCTTGCCCCCGTCCCAAAAAAAATGTCTGCAGACGCCCATGGGACTGATTGTTGGCGTGACCAGACACCCGCTCATCAAAATAAAAATTGAACTTGCCAATCCTTCCAGGAGTAGGTGCAGAGCCTGACCAACCCGGGCAGGCACCCTAGGCAACCTGGCGGGCCACGGCGCCGGCTCTGTACGCGCTTGACTGCTCATGCGCGAATTTCTTGCCAACGCGCATGCGCAAATGTTTTTTGCCAGCGCGCATGCACGAAATTTCGTTACAGCGCGCATGCACAAAATGTGTTTGCGCATGCGCAGAAGCGCAAGCCACCAGTGGCAGTCGGGGAGAGATGGGACCGGACACGGGGTAGGCGACAGAGCAGGTACGTGCCTGGCACCCCCTCAGCTTTGCGCCCTAAGCACGTGCCTACTCTGCCTACCCCTAGTTCCGGCCCTGAGCAGGTGACAGAAGAGGTACATACCTAGAATCTCTCCTGCATTGTGCCCTAGGCACATGCCTCTTCTGCTTACCACTAGGTCTGGTCCTGTTTATCTCAGATAAATAACTTTTGACAGGACAGCCATCCTGTGAGCTCCAATATAATAGTAGTTAGGGTGCACTCCATAGAGATAAACAATTCTCTACAATACACTGCTAATGTTTTAGTCTGGGTTCATGTAGAAGATTGTAGAATCTCGTAAGACACAATTACAGTGAATAGAAAAGACAATTTGTGTAGACTCTGTGATGCCCTTGATATTGCAAGAAAGTCCCCTCTTGTTTTTGTTCTTTTGTAAAGTTTTCATTTAATACATAAATTTATCAACTGCATTTGTTTTGTTATATTATTGTATAATATCCCCATTAATCCTTAGCTGTTTTGGTGTATTATTGATGTTTTCCATTATGAATTCATCTACATAAATGTCATGTTCGTACCTCTTATGTCTCTGTGTTATTGTACTACCTGGTATGATTATTTATGAGACAAAGCTGCAGTATCGATTGATAATGATTCTCTCATGGATGAAAAGTGAAGCAAACGGTACAACTGCAAGGTCACTCATGATATTTTTCATTTACTAAGCTAAAAATAAAGACCATTTTCAAATGTATGGTATATTTCTGTGAAATTCTCTTTTTCTGTACATAGAAATACTTGTAAGTATACCTGTAGTTATGTCACTTCATGTTTCAACTTCAATTTTTTTAAACAAATAGTTCAGCATTAGATAAACTTGAAAAATTTCTATTGAAACTTTTCAGTTTAGATTCAATAGAAATTGGCATAGACAAACAAAATGAGAATAAAACATTTATTTAGAGAACATATTTAACAGTCTTTCACTTACTTTTTTGTAGGTCAAGAACAACAGACTATTTCCTATTGTCTGTATCTATTAAGCCCCACATGTTTCATCCTATACACACTAATTATGACCCTGCTTAACTGCACCATAAGAATGTAATTTAAATTTATTAAGTTGATATTTTTTCCTGTCAAAAATTCCAAATGTTTATAAAATGTTAAAGCCTCCTAAATGGGCTTTATTGGATTTATTGATTATTTAAGTTGACAAACATAAAAATCAGTTATACAGTATGTGGGATTCATCTACATTTCAGAGTAGGGAAGTGTAGAGTACATATCATTTTAAATCATCAAAACATGCCTCCAAGCCAGGAACTGAAAAATAAGCACCTGCTTTGAGGCCAATGGGAATAAAATTGAAGGGGTTGGTTGCTCGCGAGCCACTACCATGTGTAACGGAGCAACGTTTTTTGACCACGCCCATTTTATGACCACATTCCCTAATTACCATGTCCATTTTATAATATTTGGCAGGTTATAGAAAGTATGAACACATTTCTGCGAGTTTTAGGGCCATATTTTAGGTGGGATAACAGTTTTGCTAATGAAGGTGAAATTGCCCTTTAAGTTGTGAGTGAGTCAGTTCTCCCAATAGACTTGCTTATCTTAAATAGTTACAACTGTATCTTTGCTTATCTTAAATTGTTACAAATGCATCTAAGTGCAGAGTATTCTGGGCTTTCTGCCAAAAAGCCTTATGTATTTAAGTTTCAGAAACTTGGTATCTTTTTTCTGGCGTCAGTAGGCGATCAAAGAGAAACTCAGGACTTTTTAATAAAAATCTGGACTGCGGAAACTAAGTTGCAACTCCTGGATGTGCCCAAACCTCTCTCCACCATTTACCAAACCCTCCAATCACGGCAAGAGTGGCAGGAGCTCGGCACTTATGGCAAATGGCTTCGGGACATAGTGGACTTAGACCCTGATAAATGGTCAGAAATTCTCAGATTGCTGACTCAACCCATGATAGCCAGCAGAGACAAGCTGATTCAGGTGAAATTCCTCCACCGCTCCTATCTAACTCCTGAGCGCCTCCATCACATCACTCCCACCAGGGACGACAGTTGTACTCGTGGCTGCGGCCACCCGGGTACTTGGATACATATGATATGGTCCTGCCCCAAACTAGTGACCTACTGGACACAGCTGATAGCCTTTATATCTAAAATTATGGTCCTCGAGATACCCCTGGACCCTGCTCTGGCGCTGTTGGGTCTGACAAAGGGTATTGTTGATAATGGGTCCGACAGAACATTGCTACACTTGCTACTCTACTATGCACGCAAACAGATAGTCTTGAAATGGAACAGGCCTGACCCACCAACACTTGCATCCTGGAAAGAACTAGTCAATAAGGCACTGCCCTGCTATAAGGCCGCCTACCTCGCTAGGGGCTGCGTGGACAAGTTCATCGCAATTTGGATGATTTGGGTGCTCAACCCTGAAACCAACAGTCCGCATGTTTTCTAAGGTCTAGCTTATATGCATTGTATTATTGTATATGATTACTCTGTATGTTCGGCCCCTCCCTCCGCCTCCCTCCGCCTCACTTTCTTTTCTTCTACTTTTCCTTTCCTTTTCTCTCTTCTCTTGTGATAAGTATCTCTCCTTGTGGATACTCTGTTGTAAAATTCAATAAAAAGAAGTTTAAAAAAAAAAAAAAAATCTGGACTGCGGGCTGAGCTGTCGAAATCGGGGGGGGCATGACCCCAAGGTCATGAATGACTCCTTTAGTGTGTAGGTTTTGATGTCCTACTAATTACAAGCACAAAAAAGTGAATATATACACATACAGGGGGTTATTTATCAAAGTCCGAATTTATCTCAATATTTTCTTTAAAAAAACTCCCAAATCTGCACAGGTTTTTTGGGCTTATTTATTAATACACTTTCCCAGAAGAAATTTGTTTGCGGGAAAAACCCGAAAAAAATCGTGAAAAATCAGATTTTCACAATTTTTTCAGATCTTTCATCTGATTTTCAAGATCTTTTCAGATTTTCACCCGAAAACTCAGAATTTTGCCCGTTGACTTATATGCAACCTCGACAGGTCTGAAATGCCGGATTTTCAGATTCAGACTTTTCCATCCTCTGGGTTTAATAAATTCCGAAAAAATTAATGATTTTTTAAAAGTCAGATTTTATTTACAAAATTTTTTGTGATTTTTGCGTTCGGAGTTTAGTAAATAATCAGTGAGTGTGTGTGTGTGTGTGTATATATATCGAAGTAAAAAATCGTTCGATCGAATGATAAAATCCTTCAAATCGAACGATTCAAACTATTTTAATCGATCGATCGAAGGATTTTTCTTCAATCACAAAAAGCTTAGAAAAGTGATGGCGAAGGTCCCCATAGGCTAACATTGTACCTCGGTAGGTTTAAACTGCCGAAGTATGTAGTCAAAGTTTTTTTTAAAGAGACAGTACTTCGACTATCGAATGGTCGAATAGTCAAACGATTTTTAGTTCGAATCATTTGAATTGAAGTCGAAGGTCGTAGTAGCCTATTCGATGGTCAAAGTACCCAAAAAAATTCTTTGAAATTCAAAGTTTTTTTACATTCGAATCCTTCACTCGAGCTTAGTAAATGTGCCCCATAGTGTTTCTCTGCTAACAGCACTACTGGTCTCACCTCAGTAACAATATCTGAGAATCCGTGGCCCAACTTACATTCCATCAATCACTTTTCCCCTGGGGACCTTTTTGTCACCATACCACAATATATATATATATATATATATATATATATATATATATATATATATATATATATATATATATTTATTTATATACGAAAGCTCCAGGTGAGCCGAAACATGCTGATACACCATGAACCAATAAATAATCTTTTGATACCCACTGGATGGGGTCTGCTGTATATATATATATATATATATATATATATATATATATATATATATATATATATATATATATATATATATATATATATATATATATATATATATATATATATATATATTATATATATATATATAAAATACACAAAAACTATGAATATCTTGTAAATTATATCCTTATAAACGGTGAGTTCTGATGTAATCAGTTATAAATGGTGAGTTCTAATGTAATTTCTGTCCCATGACTCACTGAAACATGTGTATTATAATAAATAAAGTACCCCCAGTTGCAAAATATGAGGATATTAGAAGTTACCTCGGAGTTCCATGACCTGTATAAAAGTACCTGGTCTTCGGCCTCGTGTTTTTATATGGTCTTGGAACTCCTCTGTGACTTATAATATCCTTATATTTTACAATAAGGGGTACTTTATTCACTATATAAACTTCAATGGAGGATCAGAACTCACTGTTGTTTATGAATACATTTGTTTATTATTTTACACAAATGTTTTACATCTTATCCGACGTTGCGGTCCCACATGGGGACCTTTCTCAAGGATCTTCCTTTGGGTTTATGACCTTCCTTTGGGTTTATTGTCCTGTGGCAAAAAACCAAAACATTGGATTTTCAATAAAAACACTTTTGTTTTGCTGCTAAGACCTGCTTGTGCGGTATATTTTGTTAATTCATTTAAAATTTGTAACCAGCACTTGGGCATTTGATTTGTATAGGTGTGCTCTCCTTGTCCAAGGGCGATATTCATTTATCAAGGATATGGGCAAATACAATAGACATTACCTTTAATTTAAAATTCAGTTTCACAAGAATTTATGTGTCATACCTTTAAACCAATATGAACTAAGAAAAAAAAACCTGCAGTTTTTTAATGTACACCATAAATCCTGTCTGAAAATCAGAGTGCCTATACATAAAGGGAGATAAATCAACAACTAATACCCCAAACATATAACTGTTCTCAGCAATACTTAATAGGCTTATCAAACTGACCTTTTTCATAGGATCCTTTATTATCTAATTACAGATGAGATAAAATTGTGAAACAGAATTGCATACTTAACAAGCAGAACACTGTCTGTGCTATAAAATATTTTATAGTTCAGCAATTAAAACTAATAATAATAAAAACAAGAGTCAGAGTTATAGCCAAAACATTTGTTAATCACCACTGTTCCATACCCAGGGAAAGAAAATTATACAAAAATTATACAGTGTAATTTATTAATGGAGTTTACAAACAAAGATGCCCAAATATCAGACTGTATTCCAATTTGCAGACCAATAAATTGTTTTATCTGATTTAATGACACATCTAAATTTAATGTTTTAGATTTTGCATGTGATTCTTGGGCTGCTACTAAACTGTAGACGCTCAGTCCTCTGGGAAGAACAATTACTAAACGTTTATCAGCTCTGTATTATTCTCTCTGTGTGCTGCTTTTTTATCTCACTATATATATATCTGTATGTATATATAGATATATATACTGTGTAAAACCCGAAGTCCCGAGAATTCTGCATAACAGATACTGTACTGTGCAGGTATAAGACCTGTTATCCAAAATGCTGGAACCTGAGGTTTTCCAGATGTCTTTCCATAATTTGGATCTCTATATTTTAAATAGAATAAAAATCATTTAAAAATTAAATAAACCCAATGGTATTGTTTTGTCTCCAACAAGGATTATCAATGATATCTTAGTTAGGATCAAGCACAAGCTACTTTTTTATTACAGATAAAAAATTAATTTTAGTTTTAAAATATCTTGATTTGTTATCAAGACATAAAATAAGAGCAGTCTTAATAATGAGCCCTGTGTCAGTGCCTGTGCTCAGATCCTGGGCATGCACTGATATATTAAATTACTTTAAGGAGCAAGACTATTTTAGTAATTTCTTGCAGTTTCACACTAAATGAATGATCATATTCTGTCTGGCTTGTACTGTAAATCCCCACTACTTTGAAAAGATCAAGCTTGTCCATTACATAAAACATCAGAAAGCAAGAGCCTTTTCTGGTTTTAATCAACTGTGAATCATGGGGAGGAATATACAAGGAGTGATGTTGAAAAATTCTTTGGTGAATAAACCAAACCTCTCTTGTCAGTCTGTCAGATTTGCAAACACACTTATCTGGGAACTAATACTGGGATAAAGTAAGAAGGAGAATTTTTAATATGTCTCGGCCCTGCCTGTATCTTCATCAATGTGAACTAGCACATCTTCTATAGATTGCATAACTAACTATTTTAACACTTTTTGTGAAGTTGGTAATAGAACATATGGCTATGGTATAAAAAGACAGTAGTGCAACTTTAGCAGAATCTGTGTTTCCACTATATGATTTTGTTTTTTTTTAGGTTTTTTTTGGAATTTCACTCTAGTGGCGGAACTTCACTCTTTGATAAATTTACCCCTAAGAGGGTTACTTATCCAAATCCAAAAAGTTATCACTATTTTCTGAAAATTTCTCCGACCAAATCCGCACAGCCTTTCCCCCATATTTATTAATTATAAATTATTTTTTTGTAAAATCTCCTGAAAGTTCTGATTTTTCCGGAAACGCAGCAACTCAGAAAATCTTCCAATTATTGATGGGACATCGGCAGGTCTGTGTTGGAGCACTTTTTTCAATCAACAGACTTTTAACACCATCACCCTAGCCCATAAATCTCACCTCTACAGTCACTTCCTATGTTTAAATTTCATGCATGTGCTCCAATGCTGCATCATGCTTGCAAGCCAGCTGGGGGGGGGGGTGAGAGCGGTGAGAGTGAGGGAGCAGGGTTCTTGTGAGCGCCAGGCCCTTCCAAACTTTTTCTACTGGGGGGTCCCCTGACTTCTAGTTAAGCTACTGGTATGAACAGAGATTGTGAGAAGATATATACCAACTTTAGTAATGGATAAGTGACTTTCTGAATGAACACATCTCTCTCTGCAAAAAGATATATATATATATATATTGGTTGGACCACATGGTTATTTTATATTAATAGTAAAAAGATGCAGGTTGAGAGTGTTGCTTCTTTAAATAATGGTACCAGTATGGTTGTAACATATACAGAAAAGGCAAATGTGCTATATCAGTTCTTTTCTTATTGTATACAATAGAGGAGTCTGAGTTCCCAGGCTCAATTCATAGCTGCACTGATGGCTCAGCTCACTCTAGTCAGTGGCTGATTTAGGATATGATTCATAAAGCTTTAATAAAAATTAATATAAACATGGCACCAGGGCCAAATGGCATACACCTTCGGGTTCTAAGGGAGCTTAGTTCAGTTTTAGACCGTCCCTATTTCTGATTTTTTTCACATTCGCTTTCATCTGGTATGGTATCTGTGGATTGGAGAAAAGCTGATGTCATTCCAATATTTAAAAATGGAATAAGATCTCAGCCTGGCAATTATAAGCCAGTAAGTTTGGCATCTGTGGTGGGCAAATTATTTGAAAGCTTGTTAAGGGATCACATACAAAAGTTTGTCCTAGTGAATGGCTTTATGAGCAGCAAATAGCATGGCTTTATGAAGGATAGTTCATGTCAGACAAATTTGATTGCTTTTTATGATGAGGTAAGTAAGATGCTGGACAGTAGGGGGGGCAGTAGATGTGACCTATTTGGATTTCGCCAAAGCGCTTGAAAACTGCTTTCTAAACTTAGGTCTGTTGTGCTTAATAAAGTTGTTTGCACATGGATAGGAAACTGGCTACAGGATCGGGTACAGAGGGTGGTTGTTAATGCTACATTCTCTACTTGGAGTAAGGTTCTTAGTGGGGTCCCTCAGGGCTCGGTATTGGGTCCACTTTTATTTAGCTCCCTTAGGGGAGGGTATTAGAAGTAATGTATCAGTGTTTGCAGATGACACAAAACTATCCAGCCCAATTAATTCCATCCAGGATGCGGCATACTTGCAACACGATCTTGACAAACTGGCAATCTGGGCAGCTAAGTGGCAAAAGAGATTCAATGTTGATAAATGTAAAGTCATGCACCTGGGATGTATATATAGCCACAAAACTATCCAGCTCAATTAATTCCATCCAGGATGCCGCATCCTTGCAACAGGATCTTGACAAACTGGCAATCTGGGCAGCTAAGTGGCAAATGAGATTCAATGTTGATAAATGTAAAGTCATGCACCTGGGATGTAAAAATATCCAAGCCACTTATATACTTAATGGTACTACACTAGGCAAATCCATTATAGAAAAGAATTTTGGAGTCCTTGTAGATGATAAACTTGGCTGAAGCAAAAGAAGCCAGTCAGCAGCATCAAGGGCGCCGCTCCACCGGTCTTATTCTCAGATTACCGAAGACCTGGAAGATGGCAGCCGTGAACTCCGATCCCTGAATTTGCACTGGGGGGTAAGTTAAAAGTTAGAGGCATTTGCCCGGGGTAGCAGCTAGGCTGGGGGGAGGAGGGAGGAGGGTCTATGTGGGGTGGGGGGTAGGATTTTTTTTTAGCAAGTGAGGAAATACAGGGTTATGGAAAATAGTTCATAGTACAAGCTGATCCAGGTACTAGTCTGCAGAGGCGATTCGCCAATGAGGCGACTTGAGACTGTCACCTCTGGCGTCAGCACCCCATTAGGTACCAGGGGCGGCAAAAATGCTGCTCCTGGTACTTTAAGAGCCAAATTTCCGGTTTTCAAACCGGAAATCCGGCTCTTCTAGCGCAGAGAGCGCAGTTAGGCTCTCTGCACTAGTGCACTGGCCCTCTCTGCTGCCCTGATGGATCCCCCCGGTCCCCCTCAGGCGCAAAAAGGTAGTCAGGAAGGAATTTTTCCCTCCTTTTTTTCAACCTAACTTACTATGTTTCTATGTTACTGTAGGCTTGGGTACTTTCATGTTTTACTTGTAAATACAGCTTAATAAGACTAAATATTGAAATTTTTATAATACAGTCTTAATTGCAAGAAATAATGTATGCCATCCCTTGGCAGTTTGTACCTCAGTCAAAATGGTGAACAATTTAAATCATGATGATTTCTTCATTTTTTAATTTACCATGTTTCCATGTCATTATTATAGAATATTAAGTGTAACTGTGACATGATAAAAAGATACAAGCTGTGAAAACAAATGTGATGGTTTTGTGCATTGACCAACGTGACTTCCCTTAATTGGATTTTTAATCATTGATACTGCAGGTGCTATACATTGTGCCTTCAATTTAATTTAGGGATGAGTCATCTTTGTTTAGTCAAAGTCATTTTGTAGATACAAATGGACTTCGTGGCTAATAAAAACAAGACCTTGGCAGTTTTAGGCAAACAAGGGCAACAAGCAATTTGTATTGTATTGTTTATTATATCCTGACAAGCATACCAGGACTAGTGAAATGAGGTGACTTTGTTTATGAATGTAAACCCCCCTCTGCTATTCTCTATACTTCTTTAAAAATAACTAAAAGGATTGGTCATTTTTATTAAATGTCAGCTTATAATTATTTTTCATAAATGAACTTTTTTGTTTTCACAGCTGAAAAATATGATATTCAAGTTAAATATTGACCCCACAGGTTGTAGAACGGAGTGCTGCATCTCACTTTGAGACTGTGGGTGTTGGCAGTGCATTGGCATTCATTCATAGGTTATAAACAGTTCTACAGCCTTAGTTTTTTTTTGGTTATGGGCATTAAAAATATAAGCTGTTGTGTCAAGTGTTTGCATGTCATATGACAAAATTTTATTTACGTAATACATACGATGAAATATAAAAATGTTAAGATATTAGAAGCCATGATAGAGAACAGAGTCTCTATATAGTGCACAAAGCTTCAATTTGATTTCAAAATTCCCTATATTTTTGCAGTACTGTATAAGCTTGGTCAGATAATTAGGCTGGACATATAATCTTTTTCTCTATCAGGGTTAATCAAATGGATCAGACAAGATTCAAAACTCCCTTTGTACAGAAAAATCAGGCAAAATGGATATGGCCATCTATAGCCTGCTCACTGTGTGTTTTATTTATTTATTTGTTTTTTATTATAATGTTATGAGGCTGATGAAAAGGCAATTGCCTGATCAATAACATTGCTTACAAATCTGTTCTAACCACAACAGGTACAAGAGGGGGGTTGTGGGTACACTCCTAAGGCCATATAAAAAAATATATAAATACAATAATCCCCTGTCTAAAAAAAGAAAAACAGGGTTTTTTGTTACTAAGTTATGATCATAAAATTGGTAAGCCGCCATACCACGTCAAGGTAAACCCCATACGGCGGTCCCTAACCTGTTTACCTGTGATCAAAATTTAAAATCTTGGTTTCAATCTGGACTAGATCCTCCCCCGCCACCTGCATATGCGGCTTTTGAAGGGGAGACTGCCCAGACCAACACCCATTTAAAAAAAAAAAAAAAAAAAAAATGTGATTGTGAAGAGACTATAATGAAGGAAAAGTAAAGTTGTATATAAAAGTGCACACTTGTGTGTGTATGTGTGTGAGTATAAGTATAAGTACAGGTGTGAGTATAGATTTAGAGGGAGATGAAAAAGGAAAAGCTAAATGTGGAGTGTAATAGGTGTAATGTGTGTGGGTCTGTGCAAGTGTTACCTAGTGATAAGTGCAGCAAATATAATGGGTGTCTCACAGGCGTTGGTAATAAAAAGGCCAAAGCCTCCCCAGCCGCTAGCATTTGTGGCTTTTAAGGGAGAGAAATTGCCCAAACCAAGGATTAATAAAAAACAACAAGGACATAGGGCCACCGTTAATTTAAAGGGGTGGGTATGAGGGTGCACTAACCACATGAAGCTCAGCCACAGCTTCCGGCTACATTTCAGGTACAAGAGGGGGGTTGTGGGTGCACTCCTAAGGCCATATAAAAAAATATATAAATACAATAATCCCCTGTCTAAAAAAGGAAAAACAGGGTTTACCTTGACGTGGTATGGCGGCTTACCAATTTTATGATCATAAATTTGTAACAAAAAACCCTGTTTTTCTTTTTTTTAGACAGGGGATTATTGTATTTAAATATTTTTTTATATGGCCTTAGGAGTGCACCCACAACCCCCCTCTTGTACCTAACCACAACAGGACCAAAGATTCTGTGGCATATTTATTATGCTGTGTATGAAAATCACAGAAAAAAACAGTGTAAAAAGCGGTGTAAAACAGTTTTTTATGCAATTTTTAACATGGTGATGCCTGGCAACGTGTGTGTATTATGTCACCATTTTTTACAAAGCATAATAAATATGACGCTCTTTGGGGATATTAATCAAAAAGTGAAGTTAGAGATCACCACAGCCCGCTACAGTGAAATACCACCTCTCTCCATTCATTTCTATTTGATTTTTAAAGGTGTATTTATCAATGGTTGAACGTTCACTTTCACCCATTGATAAATACGCCTTTAAAAATCCCATAGAAATGAATGGAGAAAGGCTGTATTTTACTCTTTGATAAATATACCCCTTTGTCTTTTATTACATATGGGGTGAGATAATAGGCTCATAGGTTTACATGGGTAATCGGTTCACCGCGGCAGCTCTGTAGCTTTCTGTACAATCTCCTGTGCTCGCAATAATGCTTGGTATTCCACTGGGTGTGGGTGTGTGAGTTCTAGAATAACTGCATACTAATGTTTACACAGGGGCAGCCCACTTGAACTTTATTATGATATGTGATTCATTATCTGTGGCTGGTACTGAACTTTTCAATTTTTTCAGCATAGAATAACAAATGAGATGAATTATCAATTAATTATACGAGTGCTGAAAATGTTTGTTCTTTGCTGATTTATTGCAGCAATGAGCTGTAGATTAATGAATGTGTTTACAGCTAAGGAAGACTAAAAAAGCATATTCCAATTTTGTTTTACAGACTGTTTTCCTCCAGAACTGATGTACTCAGCACACTTAGACAAATGGAAGCACAGATGCTGAGAAATGTGAAAGAACTTTGCTTTAACGGTGTTTCATCAGTACTAAACAAACTTTTATCCAGAACTGCAGTTTAGATCAGAGTTGTTATATATTATGTGGGCATTAAAATGTGCTAATTTGTTATGATGAGCAAGGGGCAAGGTGAAATGTCAAATATTTGTCACTTATGCCACTTTAGTTATATGAATTACAATTTTTTTATATTTTTTTTTATTTGTAGGTGTATTGTTTAATGCTTTTCTGGCAAAACAACAAAACAAAATACAAAAACTTTACATTATTTTGGCAAATACAAAAAAATTACATTATTTTGGCTGCAACTGAATGCCAATAATATTACTTACCTGCAATTTTAGGTTATTTCACTTTTGTGAAATTTTACTTGTATGAATTCCGCACGCTCAGTTTAGCTCACATTAAAGACACAATCACACACAGAAAAAAACAAATTACTTATCCCCCACACTGAAACACTGGCATTTTGTAAAACATTCTTCTCATCATAGCATCATGTAACTATTGCGTGGCTCAGTTTCTGGATGGAAAGATACAAATGTAACAATATCAGGCAACAGCTGGCAGAGAGGCTTGCGACATTCCACAATTAAATTAACTTTTAATATGATATAGACAAGGATATTCTGAAAACATTTTCAATTGGTCTTCATTTATTACTATTTGCGTTTTTTTTTTTTTTTTTTTTAAATTATCTCACTTATTTTTCAACAGCTTTCCAGTTTTGTATTTCAGCTTGCTAGAGTCCAGTTTACCCTAGCAAACAGGCAGTGGTTTGAATGGGAGATTGGAATATGAATAGGAGAAAGCCTGAACAGAAAAATAAACAATAAAAAGTAACAACAGAATTGTAGATTCGCAGATTAATATACTTTGGCTGCAAGAGAGCTAGAATTGGCAGAACTGAAAGTTCAGCAAAAACTGAAATTATGGACCATCTGCAAAGCTGCTAAGAAAAGGTAATTCTATAACATACTAAAAGTTAAACTTAAAGGTGTACTACCCCTTTCTCTTGCCCTGCTTGAGGGGTAAATGCCAGGAAAGTACATTTATTAAAGGACAATTATACAGATGTATTCCGCAAGGGGTCCTCATTTTGTAAAGTATAAGGATTTCACCCACACCCAGCCTGGGCAAAAAATCCATCTGACTTTAAATACTTTGCCCCTCTGGTGACATCATATAAAGGCATGGTATAGGACTGGAGAAGATGTCATCAGATGATTTGCTAGATATGTCTCCAAAAATGTTCCAATGTGCAAAGCTCAATATTCATCAGACAGTCATATTGGGCCAATATATATTGTACACCCTGCAAAGTAAACAAAATGCACTGTACAGCCAAATAATGCTAATAATCTAAACATTCCAAAAGCCCCCCCCCCCATATTCATAATGCCATCCGTTTTGCACCTAAGCTATATAGTATAACACATAATCACCCACAGTGCATCAAATAACCCAACTGCCCTAAAAATACAACATATATATCAAAATGTCGCCCAACTGGACTGTCCAGATTGTCATTAATTTGTACTTAATTGCCCATAATAATCCATGGTTCACCAGATAATGCACAAATACAATATTAAAAAAATACAGCAGACTGTTCAAAATGCCCCTAAACTGCATCACATATTTCATCATGACCACAGTTCGTTTTGTTTGCACGTCACAAAACAAGGAAGTAAAAAATGTTTTCCCCTTCCCACCCCTAATTGCATATGCAAATTTGCATATGTATATGCAAATTAGGGTTCGGATTCGGTTGGGTATTCGGCCGATTGCTTCGTGAAGGATTCGAGGTTTCGGCCGAATCCAAAATAGTGGATTCGGTGCATCCCTACCCCAAAATCCATTAAATACCCTAAGATGCTCTCAAAATACAGCAGTTATCCCACAATTCAAGACATCCCCTAAATTGCTGCACATAGCTATGTACCAACACCTAAATTATAACTCAAAGGGGCAGATTCCCTAAAGGGCAAAGTGACTAACGCTAGCAAAAATTCGCCAGCGTGACGTCATTTCGGAACGAAGGAGATATACGCTAGCAAACAGACGTATTTTACTGAACGTTACCTCATTGCCAGACTTGCCTTTGCCAGCTCAGACCAGGTGAAGTTCAATGGAGTGCATAGGACTTCCTCAATTCTTAGTGCAAAATTTTTCTAAGTCCCAAAAAACTCTGGTGTGCTAGCCTGAAAAAGGTACGTAATATTTTTTTTTTGGGTACCCGGCTTCCGGCTTCCCCCCTACATTTCCTAACATATGGAACATAAACTATACACTGGGCTCATGTGTAGGGCATTATAACAACTCTATTTTATTTATTAAGGTTCCCTGGACTTGTATAATGTAATGTATTTGCTACGACATATACAGTATGTCGATGGAACTTTATAATTTCCCGCCGTATGCAAATTAACCAATGCTAGAGCATCTTTGCTTTGATTGCCGAAGTAACGCTAGCGAAAAATCGCCAGCGTTCGGCACCCTGGACGCAACTTTGCACTTTAGTGAATTAGCAATGTCCTAGCGAATTTATGCCTGGTGAAGTGTTGCGATGGCTACGAAGCTGTCGCTGTGAATTTTCACCAGTAGGGAATTTGCCCCATAGCCCAGGTAAGGCTTATCATTCTGCTACTTTAGCAATACAATGTCTTCCAAAATGGTTGCAACAAAAGGTAATAGGTAGCACCTCCCATTGATAGAGAGATCGCAAAATAATGGTGTGCAGGGTCACATGACATATAGAATTGAAGTACAGAAAGGAAAAGTGTGTCCCATATCACTGCACCATCCCATTATTTAGTCTGAGATCCCAACCATATAAGGTAAAACTTAACTTTTATTAAATTACCCAAATTAACACGAGAAAAAATAATAATAAGAAATTAAAAGCAAGGTTAGGTAGGGTAGCTGTATAGACACGAGGTCATCAGCTAATGTACGATATATGAGATCGAGATTGTGATGTGGGTTTATGCTGCAATAGCAACTGTTGCCCACCATCAATCTCGACTGCTGCCGTGCTGGCGTGCCTCTGTGCATGTGAGGGAATTCATGGATGGCGTTTGGAGTTATGTTGGCACGTAAAAAGTAAGCACAATGTGTACTCTATAAACTCAAGTGCCGTAAATGGCAGCTTCAACCTGAGAGTCCCCGTGTCAACTGTGCGGGTACTTCAGTCCCGTCCCTTGTATCAGGGAGGAGGTAGTGAAACAATAGGAGGCGGAAGCAAACCTCCGCGATCGAGAGCACCCCTTGTACCCTCCCACACCACCCTTCCTTTTGGGAATTCTGGGTTAGCACACATTGTATTATTGCTTAGGTTTCTTAGAGATTGAAATTTTGCTGTATGAAAAAATGGCCACATCAATACCGAGTTTGCAATCTCGTTTCGATAAGTGGTCTACACAACTATCAGATGTGTTCTCAGCAACTCCAAACATAGATAGGGGTATTCCTACAGAGGAAGGCAGTTGGAAAGCTACACTTAGAGTTTATCAGCAACAACAAGTCAAACTTTCCAAGTCATGGTGGACTGTGTCCACTTACAACAAATATATTGAAAATAATATTGTGCCACGGGGCTTACGTATCAAAATTCTTCCCACCTTTGAGGTGCATGATGACAGTTTCAGGAAAAGGTGGGAGGACACTCTACATAAATGCTCCATGCAACTCCTTCAATTGGCATGTGAACACGAGAATCAAACGGTTAAGAACCTAACCAATAAAATTAACGAGATTGAAAAACAATTGTCTGAGTTTTCCCAAAATGAACAATTTACCCTACGCATGTCCAGAGTCAACACTGAGATTGACAGAATGGTGCAGGACACAATTGATAAAAAAAGACAGAAATATGTTCGCGACATGAATGACTATGCAGTGGGTACCATCTTTCAGTGGGGCCGGAAGGCTACCAATCGACGCCAGACATCACAAAGTGATCTCTCATTATCTGATAAATCAGAGGATGACTCCTCACAACAGATCAATATAACAGGATGACTGGGGAACTGGCAGCTATGCTCTCAATCTCAGCAAGGCACCCCCGCTCCAGGTGTAGGATATATGCAAATCAACAAGAGAGCTGAGAGAAAGCAAACGAAGAGGCAGAACTTGCTGCTAAGTGCTCTTTATTGCACACAACATGTTTCGGGCCCAAAGCCCTTTATCAAGTGTACAAATCATTATGTGAACAAACTTTTAAGGTGTAAAACAGGAAGTGAGATCATAAAACATCGTATGTCAATCAAAAGTGGCATAGTGCTCATGTCGTCATAATTTAAGTTAATAAAAATATATATAATAGCCTTTTTGCATCGTTATTATAGTTCAACCGTGATACAGTGCTGATGTCATCACAATATGTGCTCATAAAATCAATAAAAATGTAAAAATAGTACAAAAACAGTCCAAATGGTCTTTTGACTTCATTCCAAGGTTACGAAATTTACATAAGTATTGCACAAGGGTTGTATCTACATAGTGTTTCACTAAAGTGCTGATATGCTAATGAACACAAAAGGAACTGCCCATTTCTAGGCCTACCACTAAAACAACAAGATCACATGTCTATTTTACATAGAAGGATTACCCAATATTCTTACCACTAGTTGTACATATAATGTAACTATCTTGGGTTCAGTAATTCTGTTATCTGCAAGGAGACAAATCAAGTTTAAGTTTATTCTAGTTTAAGGAGAATAAATTACAAATGTATCAAAAAAACAAATGTATCAAAAAAATGTATCAAAAAAAGTCTCGATGGGCTATAAAAAGTTAAAATGTTATCAATCATCGTTTACACAAAATAGAGATAAGGGATGCAACAATGTAGTTATAGGAAACATTTGATACTCCAGCTATCATTCATGCCTTTTGGATAGAGAGTATCCAATTTTTTAATCCAGTGTGCCTCCCTCTGTGACAATTTTTTTTCTCTGATTGCCTCCTCTTTGCATTGGGTTAACAACTTCAAGTATAGCCCATCTTAACTGGGACTGGTTATGGTTGGCAGTATTAAAGTGTCTAGATACTGTCGTGTCGGTAGCTGCTCCTTTTTTAAAATTCCTTATATTCCCTTTATGCTCCTTTATGCGGGTCTTAACTGCTCTTATGGTTTGACCAATGTATGCAAGCCCACAGGGACATTTTAGCATATAGATCACATAGCTTGTGTCACATGTAGCAAAGTGATTTAGCTTAACAGGAGTACAATTTGCTGGATGTCGCAAGGTTTCTCCTTTGATGATAGCGGAGCAGCAGTTGCAGTTTAGACAGGCAAACGTTCCCACTTTAGGTTGACCCAAAAATCTCTGGGTACCCAGTATACGGGGCGGGTTAACTTCCGATGGGCACAATATATCTCGAAGACACCTTCCTTTATTGTAGCTAAATATTGGAGGTTTTGTCAGGGAACTCCTTAGTGTTTTTTCCTGTAATACCAATGGCCAATATTTATGGATTATACGTTCTATATCTTTGCTCTTGGCACTGTATTGGCTTACAAATGGAAAGACATCCCTTCTGTCTCTAGCTTTATAAGTCAGAAGTTCTTTCCTAGGTATTGTGCCTACTTCCCTAACGCAGTTTTCAATATTTTTAGGTTTATAACCTCGTTCAATAAATCTATGTTTAAGGGTATTTGCTGCAAGGGAATAGTTGGCCTCTTCAGAAGTAATCCTACGTGCCCTTATAAACTGGCCCTTAGGGATTGCTCTCATTACTTTAGGGGCATGGAAACTAGAAGCATGCAAGATATTGTTTTTCTCAGTGGGTTTACGATACAGATTTGTACTAATGTTACCATCACTTACAGTTATGGTAACATCAAGGAAGTTGATGCTCTGCCCCCCCTGCTCAGTGGTGAACTTAATAGTAGGGTGTGCCTCATTTGCTTTGTTAACCATTTCCATAAAGGCAGAGTCTGAGCCTTCCCACAATATGAGGATATCATCCACAAACCTATAATATCCCAGTATGTGCTGTAAGTATGGTGCTGTCAGAAATAATTGCTTCTCGATTCTGTGGACAAAAATATTGGCAAATGATGGAGCGACGGCTGCACCCATCGACGTCCCCTGTCTTTGCCAATAGAATTCCCCAGAGAATCTAAAATAATTTTTCTTTAAGACTACCGACAAACAATCAATGATAAAATACAGTAGTTGATGAGAGACATTAGTTTCTAAAAATGCTTCCTCCACATATCGTATACCCTCTTCTTGCGGGATAGATGTGTAGAGGCTCTGTATGTCAATACTATACAATTTAGCATTGGTACTTATTTTCCCAAGATCCCTTAATTTACAAAGTAAATCTGTGGTGTCAATCAGGCAGGTAGGAATATTGGCAACCAAGGGCTGTAGAAACTTATCCACAAACTTGGAAAGAGGTTCTAGTACGGAATCTATTCCAGAAACTATAGGTCAGCCTGGCGGGTTCTCTAAGGACTTGTGAATCTTAGGTAGCAGGTATAGCACAGGTATGCGCGGATGTTCTTTACAAAGGAAATCTTTTACATGATTTGGAATAAGGCCATTCTCGGCTGCTTGTGAGACCATCAATTCAACCTCTTTTTTTATATTGAGAGTGGGATCAATATCTATTTTCTCATAATGGCCTGGCATATTAAGTTGTTTATAGGCCTCCTGTAAATAAGAGTCCTTATTCAGTAATACAATTGCCCCACCTTTATCAGCTTTACGTATAACAATTGACTCATTTGTTTTGAGTTTTTGAAGCGCCGATTTCTCCTTATAAGTAAGATTTGTCCTACACCCCTTGGTTGCATTTTTTTCCCAAACCTGTTTCACCTCATGTGTAACGATTTTTTCAAAAGCAGACAAGAATTCATTATTTACTTCAGGTACAAAAGTGCTAGTATTTTTTAACCCATTAAACACTTCTACTGGGTTAGTAGCTTTAATACTGCTGGCAGCCCCAAGTGTACCAAAATGTAATTTTAATTTAATATTCCTTAGAAACTTTTGGAAGTCAATTTCCCAGGTCACGAATTCAGGGTTATGTGTTGGTACAAAACCTAGACCCTTATTAAGTACTTGTATTTCATACTTGTCTAGTTCATAGGAGGATAAATTTACCACAAGGTGATTTACCTTGTTGCCTTGCGATTCCTCGTTGGGTATTGCTCCCTGGTGTTCTGTGGCTTTTGGTTGCGTAGTATACCCATCGTGTCCTGGGGTGCCGCAGCTCCTAAAAAAGGCGCAGAGGATTGGGAAGATGAGGCACACAGATCAGCAATATTAGGGGGATGGATGCCCCGTCGACCTCTTCACTTTTTTTAGGAACAGAAGAAAGAAGAGGGTTAGGAGAGGGGGAAGGGAACTAAGAAATCGGGACAGGTGGGCATACCCACGTCAGAATTACTGGGAGAGGGGCCAGTACAGAAGGAAAAGGACACAGAGAAACTAACTGTGATCAATTTAAGTGAACATGTCCTCACTGATATACAAAGTCATGTATTAACCAAAGGCTTGTCCTTCTCCCCTAGTTCTCTCTCTATAAAGATCTTTTCCTCTTTTGTAGGAAACTCTTACTAAGGAAACACTTTAATAAAGATGATAACTCAATCACCCAGTCGACCATGAACCCACTTCTACGTACACCCAATCCCCTCAATCCTCATGATTTAGTAGAGTCTTTCACTCATGAACAAGACTCTTTCGCTCAGGCGATTTCCGACCTGAATGATCTAATGTTGGAACAGGCATCACCAATGAGCACTATGAAACCCAAGAGTCGCTTCATGCCACCTAAGAACACAAGCTCGGCAGTCAATGTCTTTTGTGAACTAGTCATGAATGACTTCATGAAGTTACCCAGATCGTACAGCGATAATCTCACAAGAGAGGAACGACAGGCCATTCAAGAAATTTCCCAATGGGATGATGTTGTAGTGAAACCATCGGATAAAGGGGGGAATGTAGTAATTTGGCCACGTATGATGTATATGACAGAGGCCCTTAAACAATTGAATGATAACCTGTGTTATCACAAACTACACAGTGATCCCACTAATAAATTTAGGGTATTATATAACACCCTGATTGAGGATGGTTTTCAAACAGGGCTAATTACTAGAAATGAATACAAAGCCCTATTGAATGTTTCTTCCACCACCCCTACATTCTACATGTTACCTAAAATACATAAGAATTTATTAAAACCACCTGGCCGTCCAATCGTATCAGGAAATGGTAACTTATGTGAAAAGGCAAGCCAATATATCGATATCAAACTAAGGAGTTTCGTAACCAATCTCCCATCATACATCAGGGATACTGGTGATCTCCTCTCTAAATTACAAGATATCAAAACCGATGTGGGCACTCTTTTAGTGGGATGTGATGTCGAGTCACTATATTCATCGATTTCCCATAAACATGGTCTACAAGCTGTTAGATTTTTCATGGAGACTGAAAGTAGTTGGGATAATCAATTTATTGATTTTATGACCGAGCTAACCCAGTTTTGCCTAAATCAAAATTTCTTTGTATTTAATGATAAGTTCTATTTACAGGTGAGAGGAGTAGCTATGGGAGCTGCTTTCGCACCCACTTACGCCAACCTTTTTATGGGCTGGTGGGAGGCTTTCTGGGTATTTG
Organism: Xenopus laevis; assembly: GCF_017654675.1. Taxonomy (NCBI): domain Eukaryota; kingdom Metazoa; phylum Chordata; class Amphibia; order Anura; family Pipidae; genus Xenopus; species Xenopus laevis. The sequence goes on from NC_054382.1 coordinate 62,550,572, forward strand.
GAGACACAATGTCCCAATTCACCCAGTACATTACAACCTGGTTTCGCTATATAGACGACCTGGTATTTCTATGGAACGGTAGCCGTGAATGTCTAGACCAATTCCTATATACGCTGAATGATAACAATCTTAATATCAGATTAACACATACTGTCAGCGATCACAAGCTGGACTTCCTCGACGTAACACTAATCTTAGAGAGTGATGGTAAAATCTCTACAGATTTGTTTCGTAAATCTACAGCTACTAATTCCATACTACACTTTCAGAGCCATCATCCCATCTCAACCAAAAAGGGAATCCCAACAGGGGAATTTCTTCGATTACGTCGAAATTGCTCGGACATAGCCACCTTCAAACACCGTGCAACTGAACTTAAAGAGCGCCTGATGGCAAGGGGCTACTCAAACTCCATAATTCAGAAGGCCGATCAAAACAGAGAGAGCAAGCCTACTTGATCGACCACAACATACTGACAACACAAATGATCAACCAATAAGATTCATTAGCACTTTTTGTAGACAATGGCCAGATATCAATTCTGCTCTCACCAAACACTGGCATATCTTACTTACTGACCCAGTTCTATCCACGACACTGGGTCCACGCCCACAATTGTGAAGTCGCAGAGCTCCCAATCTGCGTGATCGACTGGTTAAAAGCCATTTTTCCAAATATAAAACTAAATCCGCAAGAATGGGCACATTTCCATGTGGTAACTGTAAAGCATGTAAATTTATGCTCAACCAACTATCGGTTTTAGATAGATTTGGCAAACCTTATAAGATTACACAGTATTTTTCATGCAATACAACTAATGTAATCTACCTGCTAACCTGCCCATGCAATAAAATATATATTGGTAAGACCAACCGTGCTTTCAAGAAAAGAATCCTTGAACATGCACTAAGTATAGATAATGCCCCAGACTGGGTAAAAGCAAAGAAACCACTCCCCCCAGTGAGCAGACATTTTATGGAAAGTCACAACAGTTCCAGTAAGGGCCTACACGCCACTGGTCTGTATAATATCAGTCTAGGGATTCGGGGGGGTGATGTTGAGACATCCCTTCTGGCAAAGGAAAGCGAATTAATTTTTCTAATGAATGCTCTAAGTCCATCTGGTCTCAATGAAAGCATCACCATGAATATCTTTATTTAACTGCCTATTGACACAGTCTTGATGAGCGATAAATCTATAGAACTGTATCGATTTGTCTTAAAGATGTTAACTGTATCATAGTGATCAATTAATCATCTAACATTGTTACTTCAACCAGAGAATCAGAGTCCATCTGATCTCAAGGAAAGTATCATCACGAATTTCTTTATCTATCTCCAGAATTGATACAATATTTATAAGCAATTAAACTACAGAACTGTATATTTTTGTTTTAAAAGATGGTAACTGTATCATAGTGTTTTACCTATTATTAAATGCTCACAAACTATTGAATTTGTTATTGTAATCAGAGAATCAGAATTTTGATACTTTACAGACACCAGGAAACTGTCTCTAAACAATGTTGCCAATGGCCTGATTCTCAGATCCAAGTGATGTTCAACACTGATCTGACACACTGCATAAGACAGGACTCCTCCCCTTGCCCCGTGATTGGTTAATTCAAATCGGAGGAGTATTTCCCTGTCTATTTAAACCTGCACTAGTTTTGGCGCCCAATACAGCCTTTGATAAAGCTTGTAGTTTGACAAGCGAAACGCGCGTCAGGCGCATCTATTTTTAAAACTGTTAGGCAGGGACGATTACAAGCTGGGACGGGCGGCTTTGTGGAAGGGAGGAAGGGCGGAAGGGTTGGAGAAGGGCACTTTAAGTTCGCCGATACTCACTTAAAAGGCACTCTGCCTATCGGCTACCCGCGTCCTAACCGTGGACTGATCTCAAAGGAAGGGTGGTGTGGGAGGGTACGAGGGGTGCTCTCGATCACGGAGGTTTGCTTCTGCCTCCTATTGTTTCACTACCTCCTCCCTGATACAAGGGACGGGACGCAAGTACCCGCACAGTTGACACGGGGACTCTCAGGTTGAAGCTGCCATTTACGGCACTTGAGTTTATAGAGTACACATTGTGCTTACTTTTTACGTGCCAACATAACTCCAAACGCCATCCATGAATTCCCTCACATGCACAGAGGCACGCCAGCACGGCAGCAGTCGAGATTGATGGTGGGCAACAGTTGCTATTGCAGCATAAACCCACATCACAATCTCGATCTCATATATCGTACATTAGCTGATGACCTCGTGTCTATACAGCTACCCTACCTAACCTTGCTTTTAATTTCTTATTATTATTTTTTCTCGTGTTAATTTGGATAATTTAATAAAATTAAGTTTTACCTTATATGGTTGGGATCTCAGACTAAATAATGGGATGGTGCAATGATATGGGACACACTTTTCCTTTCTGTACTTCATGTCTTCCAAAATGGTCATGCAGTAAGGAGATACATAGGGGCTTAACTACAGAGGGAGCAGACCATGCGACTGTAGGGGGGCCCAGGAGGCATAGGGGCCCCATGAGGCCCTAATTCATATACAATTTCTATAAATATTGGTAAAACAGATCAACCTCTAGACATTTTGGGGGCCTGAAAAATAATTTGCTGTGGGACACAGTAATATCTAGTTACGCCACTTCTCCGTAAAATGTCTCATGCACCCTGGGCTATTCTGTTGAAACATAGCCTTCCACTTATCTATTGGTAACAGACCTTATAGTGATCAACAACCACTGAAGCAATCAGTCTACTTTTAGTGATGTTGTCCCATTATGATCTACATCCATAAAAGCATTGTTAGCATTCTGTTCCATAAAATATTAGATTGATTTATGAAAGAATTTATATTTCTATGTTTAACAAACAACTATTTCTTATGTAACCTTAGCATAAAAAATCTGAATGAAAAGCATGAAACAGGAAGGCGATATGACAGTCTCTTGAGATCTACTGATCACCAGGCTTACTGGTAGATCCAAATATATTGTACCTTTTGGGCACCATGTTGATCCCCTAAACGGTTCTGTAAAGCCCGGATTTTTGGCTTGGGCACCCCTAGGCCCGCTGGGTCCTAGCGCCGGGCCCTTTCGAGTGCACTCCCACCCGCACACGCAAACACATGCATGCGCTGGAGCACTGGGGACTACACGTATGAGAGTACGCATCCCCGGCGCTTTTCAGGTTGCCGCCCTAGGCAAAACACACAGAAGGCTAAGTATAAAATCTCCTCAGTCTTAATAATAAAAAAATGTTGGTTAAATGACAAAATATCACTATGTTTTCAGGGCCCCCATTAAAAGCAAATCATTTCTCACAAATTATACTGTACATACACTTATACAATAGGTTGACCTGACACATGTTTATACATGTGAGTAGTAATGCCACACAAAGGCTTCAACCCTTGTCACTGAACCTTCACACACTATTCTAACTATTTGCTAACAAATTACATGCTGATTATGCAGGGCCGCTCCGGCCATGAGGCACCTTGCCTCAGGCGGCACGGAGCGGCCAGTTACCAGGGGCGGCAAAAAGTTGCCTCTGGTAACTTTAAGAGCAGAATTTCTGTTTTTAAAAATGGAAATTCAGCTCTGCTAGTGCAACGAGGGCAATATCGCTCACTGCACTAGCGATAGAGCCCCTCCTCTACCCGCTCCGACACTAGAAGTTAGAACCGCGGAGCGGTGGGCACGGCATTGGGGCTGCTGCCTCAAAACTCACCTGTGATTATGGCAAGAAGTATGATTTAACTTCACTAACATCTGCAGGTTTTTAAAACCCACTTGTAGCCAGTCATCCTGTTAATTGTTGCAATGCAAACATAGCTAAGGTTATGTTAAATGGCAAAAATGTGCAAAATGCATTAAAGTCAATGGGTGCAACTTTTTCAGCACACAATGCATTGGATCCTGTGGGTGTTTTTTCACTGCAAAACTTCATCATTCATTCATCACTAATAGTTATTGCATATTTTCAATTTGCTACTATTTGCTAACAAATTACATGCTGATTATGCAGGGCCGCTCCAGCCACGAGGCACCTTGCCTCAGGCGGCACAGAGCAGCCAGTTACCAGGGGTAGCAAAAAGTTGCCTCTGGTAACTTTAAGAGCAGAATTTCTGTTTTTTTTTTACTCAAAAGATTTTTATTAAGTTTCCAAAAGAAGTAAAAAAATAAAAACACAATCTTAGATATTACATTGCTCTGAACAAGGCCTCATGTACACTGTATCCAATACGGTCAACATAGGCAATCTCACGTTTGTCACGAATTTAAAGGGATCCTGTCATCGGAAAACATGTTTTTTTCAAAACACATCAGTTAATAGTGCTACTCCAGCAGAATTCTGCACTGAAATCCATTTCTCAAAAGAGCAAACAGATTTTTTTTATATTCAATTTTGAAATCTGACATGGGGCTAGACATTTTGACAATTTCCCAGCTGCCCCTGGTCATGTGACTTGTGCCTGCACTTTAGGAGAGAAATGCTTTCTGGCAGGCTGCTGTTTTTCCTTCTCAATGTAACTGAATGTGTCTCAGTGAGACATGGGTTTTTACTATTGAGTGTTGTTCTTAGATCATCATCATCATCATCATTTATTTATATAGCGCTGTCAAGATACGCAGTGCTTTACTGCAGTTATAGCAAACAGGGAATAAATGGTGGATAACAAACAAGGATTACAGAGTACAATAGGGTTATAGGACCTAGAGATTAGAGTTTACAAACTAAAGGTTAGGGTACAATGAGACATTAGGATTATATGAACACTTTGTCATTTTTGATACAGCAATGATTAATTAAGGTACATCGAATAAGCCTTTTAAACAGGTGGGTCTTTAAGGAGCGCTTGAAAGTTTGGAAAGAAGGAGAAAGTCTGACAGCTTGTGGCAGAGAGTTCCAGAGAAAAGCAGAAGCCCGAGAGAAGTCTTGTAGACGAGAATGGGCAGAAGTGATCAGAGGAGAAGTGAGGCGAAGATCAGAAGCAGAGTGAAAGTTTCGTGAAGGAGTGTATTTGGAGATTAGAGATGAAATATAGGGAGGGGTTTCATTATTAAGGGCCTTGAATGTGAGTGTAAGTAATTTGAATTTGATTCTAGAAGAGATTGGGAGCCAGTGAAGGGACATGATATGGGAGCAGCTGATGTTGAGCGGCGAGCTAGATGAGTCTAGCGGCCACGTTTAGAACAGATTGGAGTTGTGAAAGGTGACTTGTTGGAATACCTGTGAGGAGTAAGTTGCAGTAATCAAGGCGGGAGATGATGATAGACTGAATCAGTGTTTTAGTTGATTCTGAGCTGAGATATGGTCGTATTCGAGCAATGTTGTGCAGTTGAATACGGCAAGATTTTGCAAGTGTTTGGATGTGTGGTGAAAAAGACAAATGTGAGTCTAAGATAACTCCTAGGCAGCGTGCCTGTGTGGTGGAATGAAAGGTGGTGTTGTTTACGGTGAGTGATATCTGAGGGACAGGGGAAGATCTTGGAGGAAAATGTAATGAGTTCTGTGTTTGAAAGGTTCAGTTTCAGGTGGCGCTGTGACATCCAGGAGGAGACAGCAGAGAGACAGTCTGTGACTTGGGAAAGGACAGAATTAGAAAGATCAGGAGTAGGTGGTACCAAGGTGGTACTGAAGTCCAAATGACTGAATACGTTTTTCTAGTGAAGTTGTATAGAGCGAGAACAGCAGGGGGCCAATAACAGAGCCTTGAGGTACTCCAACAGAGAGTGGGAAAGTAGTAGAAGTAGAGTTAGAGAAGGAAACTTTAAAGGAACGGTTAGACAGATAAGATGTAAACCATGAAAGAGCAGTATCCCGAATGCCAGATGAGTGTAGAATGTAGGAGTGTGTGGTCAACTGTGTCAAAGGCTGCAGAGAGATCTAGAAGGATTAGAATGGAATAGTGACCTTTAGACTTTGCCAATAGAAGATCATTGGTTACTTTGATGAGTGCAGTTTCAGTCGAGTGTGATGGGCGGAAGCCAGATTGCAAGGAGGGAGTCGAGGAGGGAGTTGTGAGTGAAATTCTGGATCAGGCGTTTGTAAACAAGCCTTTCTAGTAATTTGGATGCGAATGGAAGAAGGGAGACCGGTCGATAGTTAGCGGGAGAGCTGGGATCAAGGGAAGGTTTTTTGAGGATAGGAGTCATTAGTGCTTGTTTGTATAATGATGGAAAGGTACCAGTAGAGAGTGAAAGATTAAATAGGTGGGTAAGTGCAGGAGAGAGTGTATCAGAGATTGGGTGGAGGAGGCGAGAGGGTATGGGGTCGAGGGAACAGGTCGTGGGTTTTGAGCAGGCTAGAAGTTTGCTAACTTCATCTAGAGTTGCAGGGGTGAAGGAGTGCAAAGTAGATGTGAGTAGACTGCACGTTGGTCTGAGATTGTTGTCGGACGGTATGCTCAGCCTAATGAGATCGATTTTTTCATTAAAGAAATGAGCAAGGTCTTGGGCGGTAACATAAATAGGTGGGGGCATGGGAGTGAGTTAAATGTGGCAAACAGCTGCTGTGGTTTGGAGGACATAGTAGATATTAGAGAAGAGAAGTATTGTTCTGTGGCTAATGATAGAGCTCGGTTATAGCAGGAGAGCATGAATTTGAAGTGGATGAAGTCAGGATCAGTTTGTGACTTTCTCCTACGTCGCTCAGCTGATCTACTACATCTTCTGAGGTACCGTGTTACACTAGTGTGCCAGGGTTGGGGTTTAGCTGGCCGGCTGTGACGGGTGGTAGAAGGTGCAAGGGAGTCAAGTGCTGTTGAAAGGGCATCGTTGTAGAGAGAAGCTGCCATATTGGGACAGGAGAGAGTATTAATATGAAATATGGATTGTGCTGATACTGTTGATAATTGTTGTGGTTCAAGTTAGAATCGCGGAGCGGTGGGTGCGGCATCGGGCTGCTGCCTCAAAACGCACCTGTGATTATGGCAAGAAGTATGATTTAACTTCACTAACATCTGCAGGTTTTTAAAACCCACTTGTAGTCAGTCATCATCTTAATTGTTGCAATGCAAACATAGCTAAGGTTATGTTAAATGGCAAAAATGTGCAAAATGCATTAATGGGTGCAACTTTTTCAGCACACAATGCATTGGATCCTGTGGGTGTTTTTTCACTGCAAAACTTCATCATTCAAGTCAAGTCAAGTAGTTATTTATTGTCATTTGCACCAGGAATTTCTTTTGCAGCATAGTACAGTACAGCGAGACACATACCGATTTTTACAATATATGTGGGATACACTGATACAATATAAGATTAGTAGATAGTAACATAAAGTGCAGTGAGTGCAGTGTAATTAGAATAGGAATTCCTACTTGCAGTAGTTAATGCATTATCTGTTTGGTATCTGCTTGACCATTTAGTTCGTTTGGGACTAGATGATTGGTTGGGATAGATGATTCTATCTATGTTGGTCAGCAGCACCAAGAGCAAATAAGGTCTTTAGCTGTATTAAAAGGGGCACAGATTCACAGGAGGAGGGAGTTTTTCTACCACTATAAAGAGCACTGACAAGACCCCATCTGGAATATGCCATACAGTTTTGGTCTCAGGACATTTTTGAATTAGAGAGGGTGCAGAGATGGGCAACTAAACTGGTAAAAGGTATGGAAAATGGCCAAAGAAAGATGGCCAAGTTGGGGTTGTTCACACTGGAGAAGAGGCGCTTAAGGAGTGATATGATAACTATGTATAAATATATAAGGAGATTGTACAATAACCTCTCTATTACTTTATTTACCAGTAGGTCTGTCACATACGGCTCCCTAAATTCAGAACAAGTGCTAAGCTCCCTGGTCACGACAGCCGCCTTTGGCCTCGGGAGGAGCCTTCAGTTACTCAGATACCACCAGGTCTTAACTTGAGAGGAGCAAATTTGTAATACTTTACTTTAGGAGTAAAGCTCACAGCAAATGCTATGGGTTGATTTAGTGACAGTATACAGTAAAAACAATTTGCATGAATTCACAACTCTGGGTTTATAAGTACCGTATATGTCCGAGTATAAGCCGAGTTTTTCAGCATCCAAAATGTGCTGAAAAAGTCTACCTCGGCTTATAGTCTGGTCAGCGGTACCAGACCCAAGTAGCTGAGATTGCAGTCACTTTTAATCATTCCTATACCAACAGAACACTTGGGGAGAGACTGCAATATCCCACAATGCCCTCTGTTGGTTATATGAAAGAATAACAGTGCGCCCTCTGTTGGTTATATGAAAGAATAACAGTGACTGCAATATCACACAGCGCCATCTGTTGGTTATATGAAAGAATAACAGTGACTGCAATATCACACAGCGCCATCTGTTGGTTGTATGAAAGAATAACAGTGCACCCTCTGTTGGTTATATGAAAGATTAACAGTGACTGCAATATCACACAGTGCCATCTGTTGGTTGTATGAAAGAATAACAGTGCGCCCTCTGTTGGTTATATTAAAGAATAACAGTGACTGCAATATCACACAGCGCCATCTGTTGGTTATATGAAAGAATAACAGTGCGCCCTCTGTTGGTTATATTAAAGAATACCAGTGACTGCAATATCACACAGCGCCATCTGTTGGTTATATGGAAGAATAACAGTGACTGCAATATCACACAGTGCCCTCTGTTGGTTATATGAAAGATTAACAGTGACTGCAATATCACACAGCGCCCTCTGTTGGTTATATGAAAGAATAACAGTGACTGCAATATCACACAGCGCCCTCTGTTGGTTATATGGAAGATTAACAGTGATGGCAATATCAAACAGCACCCTCTGCACATGGTAGTGGGACAGTGGGACAATGCACACAGTAATCCGTTTGGCAATTCTCTGTCACCATCAACTTTGCAAAGAAGTCCGGTTGATCTCTGGGGGGGTCGCTTTGGCAGAATGTGCGCTGCTGGGAGACAGGGCTGTAGTTGTGTCTAGGCTTATACTAGAGTCAATAAGTTTTCCCAGTTTTCGTAGGTAAAATTAGGTACCTCGGCTTATACTCGGGTCGGCTTATACTCGAGTATATACGGTAAATCATTACAATTACATTACATGGCGGCATAAAAGTCACTACATTTTGCATCAGAACTGAGCAATATTTAGGGCGCATTTATTATTCTGTGTAAAATGAAATTTGCAGAAAAATGGCGTAAAAAGCTGTGTAAAATAAATGGGTGAGTTTATCAAAGTGTGTGCAATGTTATGCCATGTGAACGCCAAATTTGACACCTTTCACATTGCTTCCAGTGGAAGTGACTCTAAGAAAAAATGCGTAAAAAAATTTACGCCATTTGTTACACAACGAAGCCTGACGATGTGTGGTGTATTATCCCACTGTTTTTTACACAGCATAATAAATATGCCCTTAGTCTTGTAGCATCGGGTTCTATGAATTGATGACACCTCACTTTCTACTGATGTTCACCTGAGGAAGGGATTGGGTAACACACCTCCCCAAAACTTTGTAAGTGGTGTGAATTGGTGTCAAACCATGAACTCATGAAATAAACACACACTTTTTGTCTGCAAATAAATGAAAACATTTTTATTGTTTCAATTAACACTAGAAGGAAGGTACCCGTTGATCCACCAAGCACTCCACTATTTCTTTTTCTGTTTGCTGAAAAAATAAATATCCATTTAACATGTTAGAGCATAGTAAATGAAAAATTCAAATCAGTTTGTGTAATGTTGGAGTAATCTAGGGTTATTTAGGTAAATAAAGCTTTAAACTATCCCAGGAGATTTATTATGACAAAGATGTTTTCTTGGAACATTACTGAGTCCTGTTAAATGGATTACAAGAAGAATGTAAAGTTGTCAAAGTAATTGTCAATCGCCTAACTGAAGTATCTCTTCATTCTCCGAGATGGATCCCCTGAGCTTTCCTTAACTTTTGTCTCTTAAAAGAATAATGTGTTGTTGAGTATCTCTTACCTATTTAGCCTGTTTAGCAGAACAATCACATGCACACTGTAAACTGGTTAGATCTATGGCTAATGCCCCACAGGGGCTGAATTCAAGAATTTAACGTGCTGAAATACACACGCTGAAAATTAACCCCTACACAGGTATTAGCCTCCTCTCCTGCCTGCACCAGAACCATTGTGTTGGCTCAGATAAAGGATATTATGTATAATAATGTGTAGGGTAGAGCAGGTACTCAGACTAGCATTGGGCACAGTTGTCATTTTCATGACATCATCACTATTGTTCAGATTTTTCCCTTGCTTTTCTAAATCTGTTGAAATATTTTTGTCAGAAAGTGAATGCTAGAGATGGATATTAGATTAGATAACAACTGTGGGTGGGTATGGGATCTCTTAAACTAAAATCTTATATCCAGTAAGCTCCAAATTACGTAAAGCTTATCTCCCACATAATTAAAGAATTATAATATTTGTAAATGGTTTCCTTTTTTTGTAATATTAGAACACTACTTTGTACTTGATGAGAACCAAGTGGCATGACTCCATATTGATGGCAAAACATTTCTATTTGAATGTCTTTTAAGAATGAGAACAAGAATTGGGGATCCAAATTACAAATGAAGATAATTACGGATCTTATGCATTAAAGATTTTAGATCCCATACATGCTGCTAAGCATAGAATGAATGCCATTAAAGGAGAACTAAACACTACAAATTAATATGGCTAAAAACCCAATATTTTATATAATGAACTTATTGCATAAGCCTAAAGTTTCAGCTTCTCAGCACTAGCAATGACCCAGGACTTCAAATTTGTCACAGGGGGTCAGCATCTTGGAAAGTGTTTATGGCACCCACATGCTCAGTGGGCTCTAAGCACTAAGCTTGGGTTTGTAATAAATTATCCAGCAGAAAATGAGCTTGGCCTGTTATATAAGCTAATGCTGATTATTATATCCTGATGCTTGTTGCACTGGTTTCTGTGCTGACATGTAGTAATTATCTATATTAAATACTAATCAACCTTATATTGTGACATTTATATGCTATGTGGGAAAAATGGGTACTAGGGAATCTACCTTAAAAGATCTCACTAAAAATGGAAAGTTAGTCTCTTTAGTTGAAATACAAAAAAGATGGAACCAACACCCTAGAGATGTATGGGGATATAATCAATTACAAACGTATTACCAATCAAAATTATCTATGGATTGGCATAGACCTGAAACGCAATGGGAAACTTTATTCTCCTCTTCAGAGGTCTTGGCAAAACCCCTTTCTAAATTATATAAACTTCTAGTAGACACTTTGGCGGCAGGCCCAGATACCCAGCGTCAGGAATGGGCAGAAGAACTAAATATAAATATAAATGATAATATTTGGAAAGATATTCTTAAAGCCACATTTCAGACATCTAAAGCCGCTAGAACTAGAGAAGCAGTGTATAAACTGCTTACACGTTGGCACTATACACCAATGAAGTTGAAAAAATGCTATCCTAATAATAATGGGAAATGCTGGAGATGCAACATAATGGAGGGGAACCACACTCATATATGGTTAACCTGTCCGGTTATTCAGGCATTTTGGAAAGGTGTTCTTCAGATTATAAATGAAGTCACACAGCAAGAGATCAAAATAGATATGCCCTATACAATCCTGTTAAATTTGAATTCTGATAGGAGTACAACTTTAAAAGATCCACTCACTCTCCATCTATTACAGGCAGCAAAAGCTTTAAACCCAATAAGGTGGAAATCAACGGAACCCCCAAGCTGTAAAGAGTGGTTATCCAAGGTAGAGGAAATTAGACAAATGGAAGAAATTACTGGTTTAATTCATAACCAAAGTGAGAAGTATTGGGAAATCTGGCTTCCTTGGGTAGACTACATGAAGGAAACAAATTAAATATATATTTGGAATTCTTTTTATAAGAATTGTGGTGACTGTAAATATAGATAAAATATATGAACTTCTAGCAGATGTCAGTTACGAGCGAAGAAATGAATGACTATTTCTTTAAAATATTTGTACACAATATGGAATGGAACCTTGTATCACCCTCTCCTTCCCTGTTTTCCTTTCTGTACATCCTTTTCCCACATCCCCTTTTGTATATTTTTTTTTTGTGTATATATTTAAAATGGAAAAATAAAGAATTGATAAAAAGAATGAGAACAAGAATTGGGGACTCAAATTACAAATGAAGATAATTACGGATCTTATGCATTAAAGATTTTAGATCCCATACATGCTGCTAAGCATAGAATGAATGCCATTAAAGGAGAACTAAACACTACAAACTAATATGGCTAAAAACCCAATATTTTATATAATGAACTTATTGCAGAAGCCTAAAGTTTCAGCTTCTCAGCACTAGCAATGACCCAGGACTTCAAATTTGTCACAGGGGGTCAGCATCTTGGAAAGTGTTTATGGCACCCACATGCTCAGTGGGCTCTAAGCACTAAGCTTGGGTTTGTAATAAATTATCCAGCAGAAAATGAGCTTGGCCTGTTATATAAGCTAATGCTGATTATTATATCCTGATGCTAGTTGCACTGGTTTCTGTGCTGACATGTAGTAATTATCTATATTAAATACTAATTAACCTTATATTGTGACATTTATATGCTATGTGTACTGTATATTGTGAGTCAGTCCCTAAGCTCAGTAAGTGACAGCAGCACAGAGCATGTACAGTGAATTAGCAGAAAAGAAAATGGGGAGCTATTGGGGCATCCTTGGAGGCACAGATCTTTACTGCCGTGCCGTGGTTGCCTTGGGCTGGTACAGAAGCCCAAAACATAATGTACAACATTTCTTGCCTACTTCTGTAGTTAGGCTTTAGTTCTCCTTTAAATGAATTTTCAGTATAAAAATAAAAATTGGGTAAATATATAGCCTGTGCAAAATAAAAAATGTTTCTAATATAGTTAAAAAATGTAAGGTATAAAGGCTGGAGTGATTGGATGTCTAACATAATAGCTAGATCACTACTTTCTGCTTTGCAGCTCTCTTGGTTTCCATTGATTGGTTACCAGTCAGTAACCAATCAGTGACTTGGAGTTCATGGGTCATAACCGTTTGCTTTTGAATCTGAGCTGCATGCTGAGGATCAATAGCAAACTCACTGAACAGTTATGTTCCTTGTTGCCCCCTTAAAGTTGCTCAGCTGAAAAGCAGGAACTTGAGTTCTGGCTATTATGTTACACACCCGTTCACTCCAGCCTTTATAGATTACATTTTTGGCTAACTATATTAGAATTTTTTTTTTTATTTTGCACAGCCTATCTATTTGCCCAGTTTTTATTTTTACACTGAACTGTTTCTTTAAAATATATACCTACACCCCTTTTATGTGTATCATGGGTCAGTATAACAACCTGCTTGGAGTTAAACCAGGCACCTGATGTTTCTGTGCGGTTTGCATTTCCACTGCACTATGTTAGCAGACATCTAAGGCCCTGGTTCACTCCTATTTCCATTTAATTGCTAGTAGGCTTGGCTTGTTTTACCTGTTGTCAATCTGGCCACAGGTGATCTGTGTAAGCCATTAAACTGGCCATAAAACCCCATAAACTGGCCAACGTTGCCCAACGTAGGTCCATCTTCCATAGTTTCTGGGTGTGATTATTGTCTAATTTTCTGTTCTTGACCTTTGCCTGTTTTTGACCCTTGTCCTTATATAGTACGGCCCCCTTGCCTGTCCAGAACTTCCCCCTTGGACTTCTCACTTCAAGACCTGGCAGTATCCTAGTAGTGGAGGGCTCCTCTGGAAGTGAAAGGCAGTTGTTAGAGGCAAAAAGCGTGAACCGAGACCGGGATCTTAGGGTTTGTTCTGAGCTTTGGGATACCATATATGACAGGCAGTGAGTAACCTATGTAAGTAAAATCAGTGGGTAAGGGTGCAGCCCCATGCCTTATACATTTTAGCATGAATGGATTTCTTTCTTTTTTTTTAATATTTACAATTTTTTATTGGTTTTCATTGTAACAAATAATAAAAGCAATAAATTACAACATGTATTCAGCTACATGCTTATCCCAGTCTGGTTATTTTTTTTTTTACCAAAATATTTTATTACACATTTTCAGAAAGAATAAACAATACATTACAACCGAAAATAATAATAATAATAAATAAAAAAAATACATACATAATTTCCCAATTGACGGCTGGGCATAAGATCCTTTATACATATAATGAAGAGGACTAAAGAGTGTCCTTCTCGTAGACTAGCCAGGGCATCCAGATTTTATTATATTCCTCCATATCATTCTTCAACATATAGTTAAATTTTTCATTAGTTGCTATATATATTATTTTAGCTTTCAAAGGCTCCAAAGCTATATTATTTTTTTTCCAATTACTGGTTATCACTAATCTAGCTGCCATTAGAATGAACTGGCTCAATTTATATGATGCTTTGGAAAGGTAATTTGGTTTCCTTCCCAATAGCATCACTGTGGGGTCTTTATCAAAATTAATTCCTAAGATTCCTGAGATATATTTACTCACAAAATCCCAATATTTAGATACAACAAATCATTTTCGATCTGAACCCAGAGGGGAGCCTGTAATCCCGCATGCACAGGAGCCCATTGAGCTATCCTTGCCGCCTGATATTCGGGACTGAAAGGCCTCCGTTTGTCTTCTGTAGAAACATAACTTGCCTAGATATTCGTGGGTGCTTATTATGCCAAATAAACTTATTTATGCCTGATTGGAAGTTCCGCATGTCTCTCAATGGGACTAAAATGGGTAAAGTTCGAAATAAATACAAAATTTTAGGTAATAACACCGTTTTAACACAATGTATTCTCCCCAGCCATGATAATGGATGCCTATCCCATTGCTGTAAATTCTGAATAAGTGACTTAAACATAGGTGGAAAATTAACCTTCTAAGTGTAGTCAAACAAGAAGTGAGTTTTACCCCTAAATACTGTAAATATTCGCTTTGTAGTCTAAATCCAAAATGTAATTCTATCAATTTAAATGTATGCTTTAGAATATTACAGGGCAGCATTTCAGACTTCTCAGAATTAATATTGAGCCCTGATACCTTCGCAAACGCTCCCAGAATCTGCATTAGATTAGGCAAAGATGTTAGTGGATTTGTCAAGTGTACTAGAGGATCATCTGCGAACAATGACAATTTATACTCTTGATCTTTTATTTTTATACCTTTGATATCCACATTATCCCTAATTGCCCTTGCCAGGGGCTCCATTGCAAGGGCAAAAAGAGCTGGTGATAGGGGGCACCCTTGCCTTGTTCCCCGTTCAATCCTGAAAACCTCTGGAGGGGCAGTTACAGGGAGGTTAAGTGTAGCTGTTGGCCGATTATAATAAACTTTTAACGTATTAATTAGAGTGGAACCACAATTCACGGCTTCTAAAGTTCTGAACAGATATCGCCAATCTAAAGTATCAAATGCTTTTTCGATTTCTAATGCCAACAGGCACACTGGTGTTTTAGTTTTATTCGCATACGCCACCAAATTTATAATCTTCCGTATGTTGTCCGGAGCTTGTCTAGTTGGAACAAAGCCGATCTGATCCTTGTATACAATTGTTTTCAGAATTTTAATCAGCCTAGATTCTAATATTGAGGCCAAAATTTTAATATCAACATTAAGCAGTGATATCGGCCTATAATTTTTAGGGGCCAACATATCTCTATTTGGCTTCAATATTATTGATATTTTAGCTATATTCATTTCTGATGGAACATAGTTCCCAGCTGTAATATATTGGTAAAGATTATATAAGTACGGAATCAAATAATCCTGAAATTTCTTATAAAACGATGATGAGAAACCGTCTGGCCCAGGGGCCTTCCCTACTTTTAAGTTTTTAATTGTGTCTTTTATTTCCTCCTGGGAGATCTCTAAATCCAACATATCTCTCATTTCTTGAGAAAGCGGGCGTGGGTCGTATTTTCCTAGGAATGCATCTATTTTTTCTGCCTTCCTTTTCTCACCCACCGAATAAAGTTGTTGGTAATACTTTACAAACAGTCCAGCTATCTTATCTGGGTTGGATGAGACTTGTCCATCCTTTAATCTGATTTTACTGATTAAATTTCTACGCTGGCCTGCTCTCAGGAGATTCGTCAACATTTTACCAGGCTTGTTGGCGAATCTATAGAAAGCAAAATTAGTTTTTCGGATGGCGTACTCTGCCCCTTCTATCTAAACAGCCCTTAACTTCTGCCTTGCTTCCTCAATGAGTTTCCTTCTTTTTATAGTAGGGCTTTGTCTATTATCTTGCTCTAGACCCGCAAGTTCTAATTCTAGTTTCAACCGTATTTGATTTCTCTCTTTTTTCTTTTTAATTGCATATTTAATTAAACTACCTCTAATGAAAACCTTATAGGTTACCCAAATCCATTCTGGTGTTACTTCAGATATTATATTTTCACAGAAAAATAGCTCAGTCTCCTGTGCAATAAATTTAATACACTCAGGGTCTGCCAATAGGCTCTCATTAAGTTTCCAAGTTGGGCGGGTAAAACTAGGGGATTGTAGGTCCAATGTTAAAGCTACAACATCATGATCGGACCAGGCACAATTTAGTAATTTGGATTCTTGGATAGACTCTGTGTTCAGAGTGTTAACTAAAATGTAATCAATCCTTGAATAACTATTATGGGGATGTGAATAAAATGTATAGTCCCTTTTATTCCCATTTTTTCCCCTACATGAATCTAGCAGACCATAATCCTGAAGAAGTTTATTAATCTTCTGTGTATTGCTTTTATGATGACCTGTATAGCTCGTTGAAGATCTATCCAGTTGGTAGTTGAAAGGGAGATTAAAATCACCCGCCCAAATTACTCTACCTGAAGAGGGATAAGATATAAATTTACTCATTGACTCAAAAAAGTGTAGCGGGGAATCTACTGGGGCATAAGTCGATAAGATAATATATGTCTGGTCCATTAAGGTTCCTTCTATCACTATATATTGACCATTGTCATCTATTTTGGTCTTTGTGACCACAAATGGAAAGTTTCTTTTAAAAAATATTGCCACACCTCTATCTTTACTATCTGCACATGACAGAAAAAGAGTATTATAATTCTTATGAAAATACTTAGGATATGAACATTTCGTAAAATGCGTCTCTTGAAGGCATAATATATCAGGGGAAAGTTGATGATACATCTGGAACGCTGCCCTGCGTTTGACAGGAGAATTCAACCCCTGTACATTATGAGAGATTACTTTGATAGACATTTCCATCTAATAGCCCAGCCGCTATATATAAGAAACAAAAAACAGCAATAACAAAAAAAAAATTAACAAAAGAAAAGAAAAAGAGAAAAAAAAAATACCTCAAAAAGAAAAATGTGATTCAAAACCATTCCTAAGTACTTCTAGATTGTAAACATCCGTCATTCCCTGACGGGAGTACTCTACATAGGGCAGCAAAATCCCAGTGCTGCATAAATTTAAAAAAAAAGAAAAAAAAAAAAAACATTATGATTAAACATGAACTTATACAAAAATACCATTCAAATATAATAAAAAATATAAAAGCTTTTAGACATAAAGCATTCTTATGAATAAGGATGTCCCCAAAGTTTTATAGCATATGGAACCAACCCGTCTTCAGTCTCAATATCAAAACTTGCAGATTGATCATGACTCATAAAATGTTGCCAGAAGCTCTATTATTTCGGAAGGTATTGATAGAGCTAGTTCTAAATAGTACTCCAATGGGTTATACCTCAGCTGTCGAAGCCTGACTGCCCTCAATATGGATCCTTGGTCGTGGGAGCCTCTGTTCCTTAAATGGGGAATGAGGGGCAGGACGCTTCGTCTGTTTAGACAATGCAACCTGTGTCCATTCCTGATCTGGGTGCAAAGAATCAGACAATTCTCCTCTCTCATAGGTTCCCATTGCCTTAATGCCCTCTAGAAACAATACGCCTTCTGCTGGAGAGCTTAAGGAATGCTGTCGGCCCTCCCAGCTAAATTGCAGTGCAAATGGGAATCCCCATTTATACTTCACATTTCTTCTACTGCTGTGACTGGCTTCATCAGCCATCGCTTCTGTTGGGGCCAGGTCTGCATACAATTGCATCTTATAAGGCAATATATCTCTACTTACAGACCGTGTCGCTCGCAGGGCCTGGTCTCTGATCTCCACATAATGCAGTTTAAGCAGAATGTCCCTTGGCTGATTAGGGTCTCTCGGCCGACCCAATGCCCTGTGGATTCTTTCGATGTGCAGCTGATCCTTTGGGAGATCCGGTAATAGTTGGCATAGAAACCCACTCATTAGCTGTGATAGATCAACCACTGATTCTGGCACACCTCTCACCCTCAGATTACCTCTCCTTGCCCTGTTCTCGAGATCCTCTATCTTGCTTTCTAGCTGAAGGATCCGGTCATGATGTAGCGTTAATTGCCTTTGATCCTCCCGCAGTGCCACGGCACATGTATCCGAGCGCCGTTCCAGATGATCCACTCGGTCCCCCAAATCTTTGATCTGCCGGGCGAAATCAGCCACTGCGGCTGCCTGCACAGCCTCCGCATTCGGCTGAGACTCCACATTCGGCTCAAGATCTTCCCGTGTAGGCAAAGATGGCGGTGGTCCACTTTCAGGAGTTCGTCGCTGAAACATTGGCGGTGTACGCTGGGTTTTCTTAGACGAAGGGGGAGCCATATTCACTGTCCACCAGATACCTCTATATTGCAGCAGTTACCCTGGTTCCGGAGTTCACAAATTCAAAAGTTCAGCTCTCATATGGCTTATATTTATGCAGCACGGGAGCGGAGCCTCTCACAGACACATCCTGTCTGGTCAGCTACTGTCAGGTATTGCTGGGGTTCAAGCCGGGGACCTTTGGGTTTCTGGCTCGATGCCTTGACCATTTGGCCAGGTGAGCAGCCTGTAGGGTTGCTTGCTAGGTATAATCTGGCTTCTGCAGTCCCAGCCCAGCTTCCGCCTGATTGGCCTCTGCAGCCCCAGCTCAGCTGCAGCCTGTTTGACATCTCCAGCCTCAACCCAGCTGCTACCTAGTTAATCAGCCAATCAGGGCTGACTCTTCCCTATTTAAGGGTAGCTCTTAGACCACTCCTTGCCAGAGCATTGCTTGGTTTTCTAGTACTGCGGCATCGCCCCTAACTAGGTTTCTAGCTCTTGCCCCTTCTCCCTTGTTAGTCTGCCTTGTCTTGTCCTGCTTACCTTTCCTATCTTGTACCTTTCTAGCCTCGACCTTGTTCCAACCCTACCTTGTACTCCTCTCTTGCTATCCAGCTTCCAGCTCTCTAGCGATCCTGCTTCCAGTCCCTTCTTGCTATCCTGCTCCAGTCTCCCTCTCTTGCTATCCTGCTCCAGTCTCCCTCTCTTGCTATCCTGCTCCAGTCTCCCTCTCTTGCTATCCTGCTCCAGTCTCCCTCTCTTGCTATCCTGCTCCAGTCTCCCTCTCTTGCTATCCTGCTCCAGTCTCCCTCTCTTGCTATCCTGCTCCAGTCTCCCTCTCTTGCTCCAGTCTCCCTCTCTTGCTATCTTGCTCCAGTCCTGTCTTGCTATCCGCTCCTGTCTCCCTCTGCACTCTATCCCCCAGTTTGATCTACGCCCGCACCGTCCTGTCCCATCCAAGCCGTTCCACTCCTGCCACGTCCAGTCCTTTCCTGTTGAGTCGTCGCCCTCTTCTTCCTGTCTTGTCCAGTCCTGATCGTCGTCCTATCCGTCCTGTTCCAGTCTGACTCTTCGGCCTCATCTACCTGTTCCTGCTTCCCTTCAAGTTTCCCCTTGGCACATACAGCCCCTGCCTCAAGGACTCGCCCTTTCCCTTCAGACTCTACAGCGCCCCCTACCTAATCCTTGACAGAATGCTCTGGCCAAAAGAGTCTGCAAGGGCTGTTCCTGTGCCTTCTGACCGGATTCCCAAAAAGACTGAATATTCTATTTTGACCCGCAGATACTGTGGTGGCTCCCCAAGTAAAATTCCTATCTTTCTAGAGGAAGTCCTGCTCCTTTCAGAGAAAAAACACTTTCTAAGTGCTCCTCCAGTCGAGCAAGTTTCGGAAATCATTTTCTTCCTGCTAGAAGGTGAAGCTCGTTACTGGGCCGAGAACTTACTGTGCAGTAAATCCCCTATAATCTACGATACTGCTCAGTTTCTGTTGGCATTCCTAGATAAATTTGTTCCAGGGCCAGCTATCCCTCCGCAGTCTGCTCTTGTTCCAGGGCCAGCTATCCCTCCGCAGTCTGCTCCAGTTCCAGGGCCGGCTATCCCTCCGCAGTCTGCTCCAGGGCCGGCTATCCCTCCGCAGTCTGCTCCAGTTCCAGGGCCGGCTATCCCTCCGCAGTCTGCTCCAGTTCTAGGGCCGGCTATCCCTCCGCAGTCTGCTCCAGTTCCAGGGCCGGCTATCCCTCCGCAGTCTGCTCCAGTTCCAGGGCCGGCTAACCCTCTGCAGTCTGCTTCAGTTCCCGGGCCTGCTACCCCTCAGCAACTGCTTACCCAGCAGCATCGGCTGCCCACAGCTCCAGAGGGGCCTACCCAGCAGCATCGGCTGCCCACAGCTCCAGAGGGGCCTACCCAGCAGCATCGGCTGCCCACGGCTCCAGAGGGGCCTACCCAGCAGCATCGGCTGCCCACAGCTCCAGAGGGGCCTACCCAGCAGCATCGGCTGCCCACAGCTCCAGAGGGGCCTACCCAGCAGCATCGGCTGCCCACAGCTCCAGAGGGGCCTACCCAGCAGCATCGGCTGCCTACAGCTCCAGAGGGGCCTACCCAGCAGCATCGGCTGCCCACAGCTCCAGAGGGGCCTACCCAGCAGCATCGGCTGCCCACAGTTCCAGTGGGGCGTTCCCTGCTGCTGCCATTGCCTTCAGCTCCAGAGCCAGTTCCCCAGCAGCCTCCGCTGCCCATGGCTTCAGCTAGGCTTCCCCGGCGACTGGCTCCCCACTGGCTGCCTCCTGCACTTGTGCTGGCTCCCCAGCAGCTGCCTCCTGTACCCATGCCTGATCCTGTGCCCCCAGAAGTGGGGCTTCTGCCTGATCCTGTGCCCCCGGAAGTGGGGCTTCTGCCTGATCCTGTGCCCCCGGAAGTGGGGCTTCTGCCTGATCCTGTGCCCCCAGAAGTGGGGCTTCTGCCTGATCCTGTGCCCCCAGAAGTGGGGCTTCTGCCTGATCCTGTGCCCCCAGAAGTGGGGCTTCTGCCTGATCCTGTGCCCCCAGAAGTGGGGCTTCTGCCTGATCCTGTGCCCCCTGAAGGGGGGCTTCTGCCTTGTCCTGTGCCCCGAGAAGTGGGGCTTCTGCCTTGTCCTGTGCCCCGAGAGGGGGGGCTTCTGCCTTGTCCTGTGCCCCGAGAAGCGGGGCTTCTGCCGTGTCTTAACACAGTGACTGTACCAACTCATAAAATAATGTTCAAAACCCAGGCACTCATGTGGAGGGCACCCGCGAGGGTGGAGTTGCCTATACTGTTGCCAAGTCCCAGGGCACCCACATGGGTGGCTCTGCCAAACACCTGGGCACCCGCCAGGGTGGCTCTTCCGAGTCCCAGAGCACCCGCCAGGGTGGCTCTTCCGAGTCCCAGAGCACCCGCCAGGGTGGCTCTACCAAGTATCAGAGCACCCGTGAGGGTGGCTCTTCCAGGTCCCAGAGCACCCACCAGGGTGGCTCTACCAAGTATCAGAGCACCCGCCAGGGTGGCTCTTCCGAGTCCCAGAGCACCCGCCAGGGTGGCTCTTCCGAGTCCCAGAGCACCCGCCAGGGTGGCTCTTCCGAGTCCCAGAGCACCCGCCAGGGTGGCTCTTCCGAGTCCCAGAGCACCCGCCAGGGTGGCTCTGCTGAGCATCAGGGCACCCGCCAGGGTGGCTCTGCCAAGTTCCAGGGTGGCTAATACAATAGCATTACCTTCTTGTTGGGCACCCATGTGGTTAGTTCTGCCCATAGCATTGCCAGTTCCCCAGGTGCACGAAAATGTTGGTCACTGTGGCGCCTGGGAGTCGCCTTGTGAGGGGGGGATACTGTCAGGTATTGCTGGGGTTCGAGCCGGGGACCTTTGGGTTTCTGGCTCGATGCCTTGACCATTTGGCCAGGTGAGCAGCCTGTAGGGTTGCTTGCTAGGTATAATCTGGCTTCTGCAGTCCCAGCCCAGCTTCCGCCTGATTGGCCTCTGCAGCCCCAGCTCAGCTGCAGCCTGTTTGACATCTCCAGCCTCAACCCAGCTGCTACCTAGTTAATCAGCCAATCAGGGCTGACTCTTCCCTATTTAAGGGTAGCTCTTAGACCACTCCTTGCCAGAGCATTGCTTGGTTTTCTAGTACTGCGGCATCGCCCCTAACTAGGTTTCTAGCTCTTGCCCCTTCTCCCTTGTTAGTCTGCCTTGTCTTGTCCTGCTTACCTTTCCTATCTTGTACCTTTCTAGCCTCGACCTTGTTCCAACCCTACCTTGTACTCCTCTCTTGCTATCCAGCTTCCAGCTCTCTAGCTATCCTGCTCCAGTCTCCCTCTCTAGCTATCCTGCTCCAGTCTCCCTCTCTAGCTATCCTGCTCCAGTCTCCCTCTCTTGCTATCCTGCTCCAGTCTCCCTCTCTTGCTATCCTGCTCCAGTCTCCCTCTCTTGCTATCCTGCTCCAGTCTCCCTCTCTTGCTATCCTGCTCCAGTCTCCCTCTCTTGCTATCCTGCTCCAGTCTCCCTCTCTTGCTATCCTGCTCCAGTCTCCCTCTCTTGCTATCCTGCTCCAGTCTCCCTCTCTTGCTATCCTGCTCCAGTCTCCCTCTCTTGCTATCCTGCTCCAGTCTCCCTCTCTTGCTATCCTGCTCCAGTCTCCCTCTCTTGCTATCCTGCTCCAGTCTCCCTCTCTTGCTATCCTGCTCCAGTCTCCCTCTCTTGCTATCTTGCTCCAGTCCTCTCTTGCTATCCGCTCCTGTCTCCCTCTGCACTCTATCCCCCAGTTTGATCTACGCCCGCACCGTCCTGTCCCATCCAAGCCGTTCCACTCCTGCCACGTCCAGTCCTTTCCTGTTGAGTCGTCGCCCTCTTCTTCCTGTCTTGTCCAGTCCTGATCGTCGTCCTATCCGTCCTGTTCCAGTCTGACTCTTCGCCCTCATCTACCTGTTCCTGCTTCCCTTCAAGTTTCCCCTTGGCACATACAGCCCCTGCCTCAAGGACTCGCCCTTTCCCTTCAGACTCTACAGCGCCCCCTACCTAATCCTTGACAGCTACGCGCATGCGCCCGATCCAGTCTGGTTATTTTATGACGTTCCATATGTATGATCCTATGTGACTGGTCACCTCCAGTGACCTCTCAGGATGTTCTATTTCAGTGCCACTATCTTGCAGCTAGCAGTAAGATAGAAAGGGGGGAACCTCTGAGGAAGAGGGGGGGGGGGGAGGAGAAAGGGGGACAAATGAGGGAAGACATAATTATTTTAGCTTCAGTATATTATTACCAGACAACTCTTGGCTGTTACATCTCTCAGGTAGTTACAGGATCATTAATATTAGATCCAGTTTGGATTCCTTCTAGGTATTGGGCCCACGGATACCACTCCAGCTCCCCTTCGTAGCTCCTATCTAACAATTTGTCTCTGATCGCTTCCATTGCTCGGGTCCAGTTTAGCTTGGTTATCAGTGATTGCCGACCTGGCAATTGCGATCTTGCTAGAAGAGATCTTGCAGCTGTCAGGATATGTGTAGCTAGTTTGTGAAAAAGTTTGGAGTTTATAGGCTGAATTTTCATGCCTAAAAGAAATTTGTGTGGGTTTGCCTGAATAGTGCTGTGTAGAGAGCAGAGAAGCTACCATTTACCAGAATTCTTGGGCCACTGCACAAGACCACCAGGTGTGTAGGAAGGACCCTTGTTCCCCACATCCTCTGAAGCAAGTGGCATGTTCCGAATTACCGCTAAGTTTGCTGATGCGTGTTGGGGTGTAGTACCAACGAAATATGATTGTATATACTCTTTCGCTGGAGCTTATGCATACAGATTTTTTTTGGCCGTTTCCCAAATATATGACCAGGTCTTGTCTGATATTGTGAGATCTAAATCTGTTTCCCACTTTGTCATGTATGGCTGACATTTATCAGTGGTATCTGATGAAAGTTGGCTGTATAGTAATGATATCAAATGTTCTGGGTAGGAGTGTTTGAGACAAATTGTTTCAAAATAGGTCATGGTTTGAGCATTCTGGGTTTTGATTTTATTGTCAACATAATGTCTAATTTGCAGGTATCTGAAAAATTGTGAGTGGGGAACGTCGTGTTTCTCCTTGTATTGTTGAAATGGTATGGTGATTTGATCCGGGTGGAAATCTTTAAGTGTGAGCATGTTTGCGTCTATCCATGGTTTAAAGTCAATTGGATTATATCCTGGTGGGAATGGATTACATCCTAGTGGGAATGGATAGTTTAAGCTCACTTATTATACCTCCATTACTGAAATTATCTGGTGTCTTTTAATCTATTATTTACTTAATTTTACACTGAGCAATAGTCAGAACTATTATTTTATGAATAGACAGATCCAGATCCATATGATTTAATTTGATTTCATTTAACACCTTAAAGAATGAGCATATCATTAGTCATAATGTAGTCTCTAGAAAAATGCTTTCTGAGCAAGTCATCAATAAACCACTTTGATAAATATATATTCAAGGTTTTAAATAAACATGCCAGTATGAAGTGAGTAAAATATAGAAGTTGATGGTTTAAATAGATATGTATAATCATGTATGCTTCCCAGAGCTACTCAGAGGTATTTTACGTAAAGGGGTACTGAAATACTACAGCAGTTAAGTCAATGACACAATGGCTTTTTACAATTTTTTTTATCAATATTATTAGCAGTACTACTGCTATTACATCTTCTACCACTACTAGTGCAGTCCACTTAGGAGAAACACCCTGCAGGATGCACATCCGGTCCGCCTGGCACCCCTGTAGGAACAGCAAAAATATCTCCCTGCCCTGCCACCCACTATAAAACATATTGCGGCTCTGGTAGGCCCCAAGGGGGTATGAGCCCAGCTGTGATCTCCCCCCACACCCCTAGTAGTTACTCCTCTTTTCCTTTCCAGTTAGAAGTGTGGTGATCAAAATGCTACATGGATCATTTCTATCCTAAGGTTAAATATTTATAGGCCAGCCAGGGTATGATATACATGAAACCATAGTGGCAACCTTAATATATGAAAACCGCACACATATAGTTTAAAAACTAACATGTAACAAACATAAAAAACCCCAAAATAAGCGGTCGCCACTACCAGTGGAAAAAGTGACATAGCTGGAGGTAGGATTAGTTAATGTTCCTCTTGCAGCTGTATCATATTGAAGCATCATTGAGAAAGACAAATTTAAGAACAACCTTAAAGCCTAAAAAAACTTAAATGTGAATAAATGCTTCATTGCTACAAAGGGTGGGCTGGACCAAATGTAGGACTACAATAGGACACATTATTATAGCAGATTGGGGAATTAAATACTGTACCTATCTATAATAAATGGTGCGTGTGTGTATATATATGTGTGTGTGGGACCTATTATCCAGAATTCTCCGGACTTGGGATTTCTGGCTAATGGATCTTTCTATAATTTGGATCTTCATACTTTAAGGCTACTAGAAGATCATGTAAACATTAAATAAACCCAATAGGTTGGTTTTGCTTCCAATAAGGATTCATTATATCTTTGGTTGGATCAAGTACAAGGTACAGTTTTATTATAACAGAGAAAAAGGAAATCATTTTTAAAGATTTGGATTATTTGGATAAAATACAGTCTATGGGAGATGGGCATTCTGTAATTCAGAGCTTTCTGGATAACGAGTCTCATATCATATTTAAATAGGCTATGTTTTAATTTTAACACAACCTTAGTATATTTATACTACATTTTATTGTTCTTTTAGTAATTGGTTCCTTGAAAAAGGTCCCAGAGAGGACCGAAACATTGGAAATGAACCTGTGAATAAAGACACATTTATTTCACTGAATATGAACGAGTGCGGGTCCATTTACTGCATTATATATATATATATATATATATATATATAATTGTCCAACACGTGTTGTGCACAGTTTCAGTCACAAATGATTAGCTCCAGATTCTGATTCTGATTGGGACAGAAAAGATATACACGGAGAAATCATCAAAGACTAGCCTTTGTCTCACATATAATGCGTATAGTAATGACTGTAAATCCATATTGTATCTGCACTGAGTTTCAAGTACCGATGATGTCATTTCGTAGGGGTACCACTATAGGTAACAAGGTTGTAAATGCAGATGTACGTTTACCTCGTAAAAAAGAAACGTTTCTGGGATCCAAAAGACAAGGCATGTTCAAATGTAAAGGTTGTGCTCAATGTAAATATGTACTAGTTGGTCCTGAGTTTAGTGACACAGAGAATAGAAGAACATATCAAATACGTGGATTTAACACCTGTGATACGAATTTTGTGGTTTATATGCGGATTGATCTATGTTGGTGAAACCACGCAGAAGGTCAGAGAGTCAGGTTTTCCCAACATAGATGAACTATTAATGTGAAAAATAGATCTTTACCTGTATCAAGACATTGTATTGATATGGGACATACATCTGATGATTTAAAATTTAGGGTAATACAATATATTCCTCCACCCAAAAGAGGAGGTGATCGCAACTTGATATTA